>NC_034591.1:107565590-107583074 GCF_900095145.1 Mus pahari
GGAAGGAAGGAAGGAAGGAAGGAAGAAAGAAAGAAAGAAAGAAAGAAAGAAAGAAAGAAAGAAAGAAAGAAAGAAAGAAAGAAAGAAAGAAAAAGAAAGAAAGAAGTGGGAGCCAGGAGATGGCTCAGTTGATAAAGGCAATTACTAGCTGCCAGGCCTGATTACCTAAATTCAATCTCTGGGACCCACATGGTGGAAGGAAAGGACCGGCTCCATATGTTATCCTTTGATCTCTACATACGCATGTACACACACACACACACACACACACACACACACTCACGCACTCACACGCATACATGCACTTACCTGCTCTTCTTGTCCATAGACATTACAAGACTCCTTCATCCTTTGGTAATATAGTAATTGATGCTGGTTCAGGCCTGGGCTCTAGTGGTGAGGGTCTTAGTGGCTAAGAGACAGAGAAGTAGTTTAAGGAGAATGTGAGCTGGGGACAGGATAGCTACGGGGTGAGGCTGGCATATGTGATACTGCTGTGGGTCTGGGGCTACCGTGGGAATGAAAGGCCAGTCAGAGGCAAGACCAAGACCCTGTTCTCCTCCTGCAGGTGGCATCTCACAGGGGACAGAGGTAGACAGGGAGGCTCTCCAGGGAGTCGCCTTGGAGGGAAGTGCTGAGGAGGAAAACTGCCTGCAGGGCCCAGCATGAAGGATAGAAGGGTCTTGTTTGACCCTTGAGGTGACCAAAAGTCAGAAAGAAGGACAGGGGGAGTGACAGTGGTCAGGGACCCTTCTCATGGGTCTGATTTCTGTCTTGGCAGGTGCAGGCTACTGTTGTGGGGCTCCTGGCTGCAGTGGCCTCCCTGATGCTGGGCACAGTGTCCCACGAGGAGTTCAGTTGGGCCAAGGTGGCCTTGCTGTGCACGAGCAGCGTCATCACCGCCTTCCTTGCTGCCTTGGCCCTAGGTGAGCCATGCCCATGGACCCCAGACCCCAGGCCCCAGGCCCCAGATACCAAACACCAGGCCCCAAGTACCCCAGACCCCAGGACCCAGACACCAGACACCAGGCACCAAGTACCCCAGACCCCAGGCACCAGGCCCCAGACCCCAGGCCCCAGGCACCAGGCCCCAGGCACCAGGCTGGCTGCTTCTCTGCTGTTTTATTAAGGTTCTCAGAGAGGTTTGCAGTGAGGCTGCTATGGCACTAGTGTGGAACTCCAGGAGTGGGGTAGTGGGTGGGAAGAGCCCACCAGGTCCTCAGTCTGCCCTGTGCCCTCTCCCAGGTGTGCAGAGAGCGTGTGCATGTCCGAGAGAGCCCTACTGTCCCTTTGCTCAGCCTTGACAGACTTCAGTTTGCCACTCCTTGCTGATGAGGTCAGACACCTGAGCATGGCAGCTTTCTTCATCTAGTTTGTTGGCCTCCACATGTGTCAATAGAACCATATACAGGACCATGTACAAATTGGCTCACAATTCTAACAAGCCTCCTGCCTCAGCTTCCTGAGTGCTGGGATTACAAGCATGCACAGTAGTGTCTGATAAGGGGCTTCAGTGAGACCAGCACCAGCCCATTGGCTCAGTTGTGTAAATTCAGGTTCACTTGGAGCTCGAGTTTAGAAAGAAGAAGCAGGGCTCTGGCTTGGTCACATAGGACACAATGTGGCAGGTGGTAGCATCAAGGGTGAATGTAGTCCTTTTTATTTTTAACTCCATCTTGTGGTACGAGGGAACGAGCGAAGGGCCTTGCTGTAACTATTTTTAGAGTCACGGGATTCTTGAGTAGTGTTAAATTCTAAAAGCCAAGATGAGTAATGTTTTGAAGAACCAAGGGGAGCCTGCTGAAATCGGCGAACCCCAGCTAGCAATTAATGAGGCTTGCAAGACTGCAGGGCAGCTGCCCTCAGACAGAGCGGAGGGGTCCTGGGGCTAAGCCCCTGGAGATGTGCTGCTCTGATCTCCCAGCCAAGCCATGAAGACCATCACCATCTGCACCTCAGGGTCATGTGTTTCATCCATGTGACTCAGGGACAGTATAGCTGGGGTCCTGGGATAAGGGACTCCTAGGATGTCTCTGGTGCCTGGGCAGAGCCTTCCACCCCAATGGTGTTGGGACACACATCCACCTGCCCTCCCTCCCCAGCCTCCATTGGTGCTGGAGCCTAAGAAATGTCTCACTTATAGGTTGCTCAGAGGACTCAACAGCTCCCGGAGGCCCAGATCCCTCTGCCCCTCGGGTTACTTTTGCTTAGAGCCCTCTGTGAAGCAGAGGCTGTGAATGCCGTGTCCATGTAATTCCAGGTGCTTCCAGAGGTCAGAGGCTCCCTGCCTGCTCAAGTGTGTCTTCAGGGTTTTCAGGCCACCCTTTGCCACCCCCCACAGGTTCCAGCCAGTGACTGAAACTTAGGGAGGTAGGCAGCCTGTTGAGCATCTAGACTTTCATAGCTATAACTATTCTGTTTCTGGCCACCTGCTTGACTCTTCCTGAGGGTGGGGGAGTCTCTAATCCAGCTCACCACTAACCACTCCTTGGGCCTCCCCTCCTCCCACTGCAGGAATTCTAATGATCTGCATAGTGATTGGTGCTCGGAAGTTTGGGGTCAACCCTGATAACATCGCCACACCCATTGCGGCCAGCCTGGGCGACCTCATCACCCTGTCCATCCTGGCCCTCATGAGCAGTTTCTTCTACAGCCACAAAGGTAGGGAAGGCTCTTGGGAGGGGCATGAGCAGATATCACATACACACACACACACACACACACACACACATACACACACATACAGAGGAAGCTCAAGTCGACAGGGTTTGGAGGTCTGAGAAGTAAACACAGGTACAGATAAAACAATATGGCCCCCACTGTACCTGGGGCACCTCCGTCCAGTCCAGTCTGACTGATTCCAGTTACTGTCCTCTTAGTTGACAGTGAGGCCGCCAAATCAGATAAGATGTTGTACTCTTCGGCCTGTCTGATTTGCATAGGAATTGATTATTTGCATTTGATTTGCAAAACAAATAAGAGTGCCATTCCCCCTCCCTCTTGCCACTGCCTCTGTTCAGGAAGTTGGCGGGCCTGGCCCCAGGAGACTGGTCTTCAGTGACTGGAAAGTGAGTTAGTTCCCACGTGCCAGGAGCTGTCCGGAAGACACATCAGTGTGAGGAGGGAGCTGGATGTCTCCTGACTGAAGTTATGGAGAACCTGGGCAGGTTGTAAGGAGACACTTGCCCATGTGTCCCTGAGCGTTAGTGGCCTGCTTAGAGCCTGAGGGACCTGCCCTCCAGCTCTGGGGATGGTACAGAAGCTGGCCATTTCTACCACGAAGCACTTTGTCTATAGCTAGCCTGGAGCACCTGTGGCAGATGAAGGGACTATTGTGGGCTGTGATGTCTGGGGTGGTGGTGACACCATACCCATAGGGAGACACCACCCAGAGCAGAGTGAGACATACACCACCGATAGCCATGTAGCACTGGGGCTGCTCTGGAGGGCAGGAGCATGACGCAAGGATGAGTCTAGAACAAGTCAATGTTCTGTATACATGTGGGACGTGGAGTCAGAGAATGAGGCTGGAAGAGAGCAGGGGCAAAGCCCCTGGGTAGGCGGTGCACTGACCTCACAGCTGGAGGTGACTCTGGGGAAATGAGTGGCTATGGGCCAGCCTGATCCTTATCCCATAATGATACAGAGTGTCTTAGCCAGGAGAAAGCTTCCTCCTGATCCCACCCCTGAGGCCATATGCCCTGGGAACTACCTCTTTGCTTTTCTGGGTTTTCTGGACCTCTAAGCAGGGTTATAGAGAACTGTCATGCATCTGCTACCTGCTCATAGTCTGTCCTGGGAAAACCAGACCAAGGGTCTTGACGATCGCCAGGGTGTCAGAGAAACGCAGGGATGGGGCAGGACAGAGAGGGGCTTCCCAGTTGCTTAACTGTTGCTCTCTGGCAGGTATGGTGAGATAGCCCCTCTAAATGGCCAGTGCTCAACTTATGTCTCACCTATGAAAGGCCATACTCCAACCAGCTTCTCTGTGCCAGCCTTGGCCATTTGAGCTTTGTATCTCTGCTTTCCCTCAGACACATGGTATCTGACGCCTCTGGTCTGCGTCGGCTTCTTGGCTCTCACCCCTCTGTGGCTCTTCATAGCCAAGCAGAACCCGCCCATCATGAAGATCCTGAAGTATGGGTGGTTCCCCATCATCCTGGCTATGATCATCAGCAGGTGAGCAGTGTGGGACACAGACATGCCTGTCAGAAACAACTTCAGGGAAGGAAGGCTTACTTGTCTCTCTGTCGCAGAGGGTTCAGTCTGTGACCATCTGGCCATGTGCTCTTGAATAGATCATGGCCCCAGAAGCACATCACAGTGAAGCAACCTTCACTTCAGAGGTGCTCAGGATATGGGAAGAGGCCAGGACAAGATGTGTCCTCCAGGGAGTCACAAACCTAGTGAAGTTAGCCATACCTCCTGCCTTTCACCGCCTCCCAACAGGAAGATTCTTAATCTATCAAGGGGTTAATCCACCCCCACCCCCCAAGTCAGAACCCCAATGATCAGTCACCGTCAAACCTTCTCTGGAAATGTCCTGACAGGCGCATGTTGTGTTGATCGCCTGGTGAGTCTAAATCTGTCAAGCAGGCAGGTGAGATTAACCATTACAGGCTAGGCGAGGTGTCACAAACCTTTAATCCCAGCACTCTGGAGGCAGAGGCAGGGGGATCTCTGTAAGTCTGAGGACAAGCCTGTCTACATGAGTCCAAGGCTGTCTAGGGCTACATAGTGAGACCCCCCCCTTTTTTTTCTTTTTAAATAGCCATCACAATCCACCTCTTGTCAAGTTGGCACACAGACAAGTCACTTCAAACCATAACATCCCACTGTCATTCCCAAAAGCTCACCTCTATCTTTTTTTTTTTTTTTTAGGTTTTTCGAGACAGGGTTTCTCTGTGTAGCCCTGGCTGTCCTGGAACTCACTCTGTAGACCAGGGTGACCTCGAACTCAGAAATCCGCCTGCCTCTGCCTCCCGATTAAAGTCATGCACCACCACGCCCGGGTCAGCTCACCTCTATCTTATAGTGCAAAGTATGTTTGGGTTAGCGGCAAGCATCCCCATGGTGCTAACAATCTCCACATTGTCTAGCATATGTAAGCTCAAGGTCTCTTCTGAGACTCTAGACTCTGTAAGTCAAAAAACAAGTTGTATGCTCCCAACACACAGTGGTTCAGAGAACATAGTAGACTGCCAGGCTAAGGCTGTAACTAAGGCAAATGTCTGTAGCCCTGTGTCTGGCATCTGGGACACATGGTTGCATGATATGAGCTTCAATAGACTTGGGAAGTCCAGCCGCTATGGCCTTTCGATCACCTGCACACAGGGTCTCTATATTTTGCTGCCTCCATACCTTGGCCCCTTGAACATCCTGGAGTTCCCCTTCAGCCTAGACTTGACCCTCCTAGCTTCATGCATCACCCCCCTCAGGCTGCCCGGAGAGGTCCTCACCTTGCCTTACACTGCCTGGCCTCTGAGGACTTCCTCTGAGAGTTGGTGGGAGCCTCTATGACCTCCTACACCTGCACTCTACATGCTGCAGACCAGTACCGTGTGTTCAGCACCAAAGTCTACCACCAGCTCTCAAAGTATCCCTTGGACCACATATACAGAAGGCATTGAGTGCTCCATTCAGAAAGACACTCCCTAGCTCGCCCTGCAGATAGCAAGGGAGTCTGGCCACTGAGGAATTCCCGAGACACCCTCAGGCATTCCTGTTGTCCCAGTGCAAAGTGCCTGGCTTCTCTTGACTGTTGCTAATCTCTTTGACAGCCTCATCCTCTGCAATTTTCCTAGACTAGTACATTGCCCTCTGGTCCTTCTGATCTGTTCTCTTCTCCCATTTCTCACTGTAATTCTAACTAAAACCAGCCAGAAATACTACACCACAGCCTGTGTGCTGTGCTGCCTCAGAATTTCCACCAAGTAAGTTATTTATATCTTATATCTTATATATGCGCTTTCAAGGCATAACCAAAATAAGCAAAATTCCCTTTTGCCCCTTTGTACATAAATACATTTTATTTTTGAGCAAACTCACACCCCAGGATTCTATATCCAACTCCTCCAGGATCTCTCCCATTGTTTTCCCAATGTCATGTCCTCCATGGATGGGTGGGTGGGTGGATGGATGGATGGATTATAGACAGACAGACAGACAGACAGTGATATCTATCTTTATGTATCCTACTGAGTCCATTTACTGCTGTCCACATGTACGTGGCTGTGGGGGCTACCCACTGTAGCACAGACCCCTACCAGGGGCCCCACCTGGACGAAAAATGACTTTCTGTCCCCAGCACCCATTGATGCCTTTGTTTTCTCAGCCAGGAGTGTGCCTCATGAGTCACTCCTACTCCTACTGGACTATTGTTACAAAACTTTTTGCCAGGATATACCCATGAAGGACTCCTAGCTCAGTTCCCTGTGGAGCCCTCATTCCTGTCTGAAACCCAGGACTTCACTGTCTCAAGTTTCTGTTGCCACTCTGATCGCTCGCTAACTCCACTTAGAACATTCTAAGCTTCCCTAGTCCAGATCTCCAGATGTCTCCAACTTCCTCCCCACACCAATTCCAAAGAGCTCAGAGCCACGTGGTCAGGTTTGGTCACATGGGCGATTTTGTGTCTCTGGTGCTAGTTTTCCTTGTGGTTGCTGGTGGTGTCCCTGACAGAAACAAGCTGGAGGAAAAGAACTGGTTTGCTCATGGTTGTAGAGGGTTCCGCATGGTTGGTTGGTCCTGGGCTGCTAGGCAGAACGTGGAGACAAGTAGAAAGCTCCCCATGTCATGGTGACCACAAAGCCTAGAGAAGGGCACAGAAGGAAAGACCAGGGCAGCATTCCCGGTGGCACAGCCAGACGTGTGCCCCAGCAATCTACAGGCGTTTCTTAGTCCAGCCAAGTTGTTCAACCTCCTCCCTCCCAAGAACCCTGGAGCACTCAAAGTGAGGGTGGCAGGTGCTGGCACGGCCTCGCCACAGTGCCTGCGTTCTGGTGTGAGTGAGCTGCCGCGTACACCATACACTCTGAACCTCTTATCTAGGCCTCGTCCATTCTTCTGAGTCAGAGTGCAGAAGTATTGGCAGCCAGGAGGGCTGAAGCTGGGCAGAGCAAGAGAGAACTGCACAGCCCAGCTCCCCGCTCTGTCCTGATGCTGTGGTCTACTGACCATGAGACACCTCTGCAGGCAACTTAGGGTTGCTATTTGTCTTAGTTACGGTTTCCACTGGTGTGAGGAGACACCATGACCAAGGCAACTCTTACAAAGAACAACATTTAACTGGGGCTGGCTCACAGGTTCAGAGGTTCAGTCCATTATCAGCAAGGCAGGAAGCATGGCGGTGTCCAGGCAGACATGGTGCTGGAGAAGGAGCTGAGGATGCCCCGTCTTGATGGGAAGGTAGCCAGGAGAGGACTGATTGGTTCTTCGGCACTGGATGGAGATTTGAGTATATGACCTCTAAGCCCACCCCCACAGTGACTCACTTCCTTCAACACGGCCAACAAGTGACACAGACTAATAGTGTCACTTTCCATGGGCCAAACATAGTCAAACCACCACACTATTGCTGTGATAAAACACCATGATCAAAAACAACTTAGGGAGGAAAGGGATTATATTATTAAGCTTACAACTTAAGAGTCTATCACTAAGAGAAGTCTAGCCAGGAGCTCAAAACAGGACTCTAAAGTCAAAAACTGAAGCAGGGGCCGTGGAGAGATGCTATTTACTGACTTGGTTCCCATGGCTTGCTCAGGCTGCTTTCTTATATACCCCAAGATCACCACCCACAGTGGGCTGGGCCCTCCTGCATCAGTCATCAATCAAGAAAATGCATCACAGACTTGACTACAGGCCAGCCTGATGGAGATATGTTCTTAATTAAGGTTCCTTATTCCCAGATATGTGTAGATTAGTGTCAGGTTGGCAAACGCCACCCAGCACATGGGTCCTTCATCCAGGCCCCAGGGAAACAGTTCTCACCCTGGTCACTGTCCCAGCATAGCTGCTGGGGGGACCCGGAGGGCTGTAGGGTTGGTCCCACCATCTTCTTTGGTAGGAAACTGCAGTCCATTTTGTGGTTGCAGCAGACATTCTGTGCAGGGAGGGGGATGGTATTTTCCAAGCCCAGGAAGGTGGCCAGTGGACAGTTGGCCTGAACACTCTAATGTCAGCTCCGTTCTCTCCCCAGTTTCGGAGGTCTCATCCTGAGCAAAACCATTTCAAAACATGAGTTTAAAGGCATGGCTGTCCTGACTCCAGTCATGTGTGGTAAGTGGTGGGTGAGGCTCCTCTTAGGGACCCTGGACTGAATCGGGACTGAACATGGGTGTACAGCCTCGGGTTGTGAGTTGGTTGGGCAAGTTGAGCCTGCACAGCCTACAGGTTCTGTTAGGCTTGATTTTTCTCAGAGGCAAAGGATCTGAAGGGACTCCACAGCATCAGGGGAATGAAGCACACCGATTTACCTATTTTTTTTTTTTTAAAGATCTATTTATTTACTATATGTAAGTACACTGTAGCTGTCTTCAGACACTCCAGAAGAGGGCATCAGATCTTGTTACAGATGGTTATGAGCCACCATNAGACACTCCAGAAGAGGGCATCAGATCTTGTTACAGATGGTTATGAGCCACCATGTGGTTGCTGGGATTTGAACTCCGGACCTTTGGAAGAGCAGTTGGGTGCTCGTACCCACTGAGCCATCTCACCAGCCCCCGATTTACTTTTGACAGGGTCTCACTTTGTATATCCAGGCACCTTGGAACTCTGTAGTGCAGGTCGACCTTGAACCCGTGTGATGATCTTTCTACCTCAGCCTCCCAAGTACTGGTATTAGAGGTTCGAGCACTAGACCAGGTTTGCTTAGTTTGTTTCAGAGTCATTGGCGACATTAAAACATAGGCGTTCACACATGAGACTCTAGATTTCTGTCTTCACCTTAAAGATAAAGCCCTTCACAGTAGTAGGTTTACTCTCTGGGCCTGGTGACAACCATCATGACCTGTGTGGCACTCAGCCCCACACGTCCCACTGACCTGCATGGACTGCCTTACTGTCATTGTTCTGCAGGATTTGGGGTGCTGACACCCTGATTCCTCTCCTAGCTGCTCAGAGATGTCAGCAAGATGGGGCTTGGGATCGCTGGAGGCCATTCCTGGCCTAAAGGAAGTGCTGTCTGCTCTGTCCTTCCTGCCATGGTGGCCGTGGGAAGCTGGATTCTGGTTGCCAGGGAGCTGACAGATGAAGAGAGGTTGGGAATTGGGATAAAGAGTGGGATCTATAAACACAATGAATTTCTTAAAGTTGTGTATAGTCAAGAGAAGTAAATGCCCAGCCATCCTCTGCCTGCAGGTCAATATCTTTCTCCACTGGGGCCACCCATGGGACTGATCTCAAACCCTGGGTGTCCCTGACCTAGCTAGGGAAAGTTGTTACTAGACTGTGGGCTCCTATCAGGGGCATGCCAAGAGAAGGCTACGGCCAGCTAGACCATCCCATCTGTCAGGAATCACATCCTCACCAGGATGTCTCAGAATTCCAGGGTGTGCACATGCTCTTGGTCTTCTGGGCTCTTGGGTCTTATTGAGGTTTTGCGCACCATTCTTCAGCCTCCAGTCTTCCTGAAGACACCCTTTCCTGGGTGCCCAGCAAGTCTGAGTGGCAAGCAAAGAGGAGATAAGAATTGCTGCACCCATCAAGGACACCATCCTAAAGGAAACAGTACACAGGAAGAGCTAGAAGCCAGAGACTGAGCTTGCCACACCCTCTCTCCTCACAGGTGTCGGCGGCAACCTGGTGGCCATTCAGACCAGCCGCATCTCCACCTTTCTGCACATGTGGAGCACACCCGGGGTCCTCCCTGTCCAGATGAAAAGATTCTGGCCTAACCCCTGCTTCATTTTCTGCTCTTCAGGTCTGTATGCTGTCTGATGAGGACACAAGACCTTCTTATCCCCCACCCCTTGTTCTTAGGTTTGCAAGGGGGTTTCACTATGCTGCCCAGGCTAGTCACTTGAGTCCCTGGGCTCAGGTGACAATGCTGTCTACCTCACAAGTAGTGGTGACCACATGTGCATGTTCCCGTACTTTCTAATGCCATTCACAAACTGGAAGACACTTTTCTGTTATTTATGCATCGTGCATTTTGCTCAGTTCTTATGGTCCACACATGCTTTTCCTACAGATTTTCTTGAGTGTTCAGTCTAGCTGCCCCATTTGGCAAGTGCTCCTAAAAGCTGCATATCCTCGGGTATTCACCCACCTCACGGCTTCCCTTTTAGGCTTTCTTTATATGCCTTTGAAAGAGAAAAGTTGAGGCTGAGGAGATGGCTGGGTCAGGAGAACAGGCTTGCCATACAGGTGTAAGGACCCAAGTCCAATCCCCAGGATCCATATTACAAACCAAAAACAGCAGCAAAGAACAGGCATGGTCCACTTGTGACCCCAGTACTGGGAAGTGACCCCAAGTGAATTCCTCGGGCTTATTGGCCAGCAGGTCTCGCCCCATGGGTGAGCTTCAGGCCAGTCAGTAAGAGACACTGTCTAAAAAATAAACAGCTCTTGAAGAAAACACACACACACACACACACACACACACACACACACACACACACGCAGATACAAACTTGGCTGGGAATGTAGCTCGGTTGACTGTGTTCAAGACCCAGCACCGTGTTCCAGTGGACATGGTGGTATACACCTGAAATCCCAATACTCAGGAGGTGGAGGCAGGAGAATGGGAAGTTGAAGACCATCCAGGGCTTTAGGATACCCTGCTCCTCTTTGCCCACCGCCACCCCAAACATGCTTTCTGTGGAGCTGGGGATGACACCTCAGGGCCTTGAGCATGCTCAGCAAATGCAGTGTCACCGAGCTACACTCTGTCCTAACAACTAAAACCAACCAAGCACAGCTGCCTTAGTTCACTGGCTCCTTCAGTTCATTTTGTTGTATTGGACTCTCTGAGTTTGACGTGGGATTTCCTGCTTTTTCCTGACCCTCTCAGGAGGGCAGTGATGCCTTGTGTTTGAGAAGGGGGCCACATTCACTTGCTGTAATTTCCGAGTGTTTTGCTGTAGGGTCTGGGTGGGGTGAAGTCCAGTCTCTAGGGATCCTTAAACTCACGAGAGCAGAGGAAAGCAGAGCTCAGAGCTCACTGTTGCCCCAACTGCACAGATAGGACTGAGGTGCCACGCAGGGCCCCTAAGAGCATGTCACACTCTCCAGTCTCTCCTCCACACCCGTGTCAGGCCTCAGCCTAACCCTCTCTACCCAGGGATCTTAAGGGGGAGCTTCTCCCACTTATACACACTTCCTGGTCTGAGATTATTTTTATTTTTATTTTTACTCATCTGTCTATCTGTCTGTCTATCTATCTATCTATCACCTTTTAGTATTTCTTGACATTTGAAATGACCTCTGTTTGACCACTTATGTGACTCTGATCTCTTCCCTCAAGTGTCAGCCCTTTGAAGGAAGGGAAGGCCAGGACTGAGTTCGCACTTAGTAGAGTGTGCCGCATCATAGGTGTTAGTAGGTGAAGGAGCTTGGGTGCCGCATCGGGGACTCTTCCTTTGCCAAGGTGGCCTCTGCAAGGACATTCGTTTTGTGACTCTCTTGGTTCCCTTCCTTCTAGAAATCAACTCTGTGTCAGCACGAGTCCTACTCTTTCTGGTGGTCCCAGGACACCTGATTTTCTTCTACCTCATCTGCCTGGTGGAAGGCCAGTCAGTGACAAGCAGCAAGATCTTCATGTTGCTGTACCTGGTGGCAGGCGTGGTCCAGGTGAGGGTGACAGTGGCAGAGACACGCAGCCTTCAGAGCCTCTCAGCCAGCATCAGTGCTGCTGTGGGAGGTATCGAGTGCAGGTCCCATCATACAAAGATTCAGCCAACGTGCTGAAGGCCAGTGGCAGGGCCTAGACAGAGGCTCCTGTGCTGTGTGCCCACGCCTCGCTCAGCGTCTCCACTGCCTGCGGCACACTGCATGGTTGCACCTCGCACTGTACACTTCACTCACTTTGCTTGCAGCACTCCACATGCCACACCATGCCGGAGGAGCAGCTGCGGACACACTGTGCTCTGCACAGGAGGCCAAGCTGGCTGTCCACCCCTCACAGAAGCCCCCACTTTGCATGATGCTTAAAGGCACACGTAGTCTTCTTCCAGGCAGGATGGGCATGTGGACAGTTCGAAAAAAGCTAAGCTTGACAGGGGATCCTCAGCATGGCTGAGACACCAGCTGGCTAATGTACCTAGAGTGTCAGCAGAGGGGCCAATAGACACCATGGCAGCTTCAGGAGGGGTTCACTGAAGCGTTTCCTTGTCTCTACACTCAGGCAAGTCCAAGTTTACTTAGGGAGAAGGAACAAGGCAGGCACTGACTGATAAAGACTGCAGGGACTGTGGGACCTGAGTAGGGCCACGTGGATTGCTCCTTGGACGCTTCCTGAGGGCCTCACCAAATCTCCCAAGGGGCAGGGGCTCAAGCAGGGAGGTTTCCTGGCTGGTGAGTGGCACAATGCCCATGTAGCACTTCAGAGGCCAGGGCAGAACCCAGCAGCTAGGAAGGGCTTACAATGGCTGAGTTCAGAGCCTTCTTTAGACCACAACCAGCCCATGTGTTCATGTGTTGCTGGGTAATGAAGTTGATTTGCTCATACTTAAAGTTGTCAGGGAGGGGAGGGGGTGTCCAACCAGCACGTGACAGATATTGGACAGGGAGCCAGCCATGAGTATGCACGAGAAAGCCAGTCAGTAGGAATAGCCCCAGCCTTGCTCGTTACCAACCTGTTTTGAGACTTACTTGGTCCACTCCCTCAAGAAGTATCAGTTTATTCATGACCTTCCCATTCCTCACTGGGCCTCCGCTCAGAAAGGTCCCACCACACACACACACACACACACACACACACACACACACACACACCCCTCAGTGCCACAGTGGGAACCGAGCTTCCAGCACAAGACCAAGACCCTCCAGTTCCCAAGCAAAGCTGGGGAGAGGGAGCATGCTGGGGCGGGCAGTGTCCATGGACACCAGCTGCTCCTCTCCGTTGTCCCCAGCTGGGCCTCTGATTCGGGTCTTCCCTCTGCTCTCCTGGCAGGTGGTCATCCTGCTGTACCTGGCAGAAGTGACGGTTCGGCTGACATGGCACCAAGCCTTGGACCCTGACAACCACTGCATCCCCTACCTCACAGGCCTGGGGGACCTGCTGGGCACTAGCCTGCTGGCACTGTGCTTCTTCCTGGACTGGTTACTGAGGGGCAGAGCTAATCTTGAGGAGCTGGTCTCAGAGCTGGTTTCTGTGCCTCCCTGACGGAGCCTACCATCCGTGGGTCTCCATGAAACTTTCCCTCACGTCCACAGTTATCTGGCAGGCCGTTCCCGCTGCTGAGGCTTCAAGCTGCTAAACACCTGCGTGGGCAGTGGCCTCATCGGTCTGCCAGGGAGATGAGCACATACCTTGACTCTCAAGTTGGCAGCCCAGCCTGAGGTAGAGCCCTGACATCAGGAGCTCTGCTTGCAAGTTCGTGAGTATGTATGCCTGGACTGTGTGTGTGTGTGTGTGTGTGTGTGTGTGTGTGTGTGTGTGTGTGTGTATAGGGTAGGCTGTTCTAACCTGAAGATGCTGAGGAAGGAGCCTGTTGGTGCAACCTGGGTTAGCGATCCATTGGGTGGATCAGGATGGAACTCTGCATCCCCAGGTCTCAGGAGTGCCATCCCTGGGCTCATGCTACTAGTGCTCTGGGCCCAGTGACCATGCACCTTCACCCCAGGCAGGCCCTGCATACCCCTCCTCTATACTCCAGTATTTAATCTTGTGGCTGCTTTCTTTCTATTTCCCACTTTCTCTGTTTTATAGCAGAACCTTCCGTACAGGTTCTGGCAATCAAGAGATGTATAATAAAACATAGCTGATGTGCACTGGTGTCCTCCGTCCTTCAGGGAGCCAGGGGGCTGTGGGGCACAGTCTCCGAGCAGTAGATGACTTTTCGCTAGTGCACTGTTTCTCATGGTTTGGTTGAGTGTGCATGGCACCTGCCAACTGCTTAAGGTAAGAAGACATGTTGATCCAACACTGTGCCCATCCGCCTCCAGCCGGACTCCCATTTGCCAGTCTCAGGTAGGAGCTCAGGGCCTGGGGAATAGGTTAATGTCCCACAAGGTCACCCTCCTCGTGGACACAGAGCCAGGTGGGATAGAGAATGAGCTGGGGGTGGGGGTGGGCACTCTACAGCACAAGTGTGGGCCAGGCCCAGGTACCTGGGCAGAGCCCTCCTCTCTGTCCTGAGTCAGTCAGTGTCACAGAGGAATTGAGCATTGGCTGTTGGTTTATTTATTTATTTATAGCTATGTTATTGGGTTCTTATACCTCTATGTCCCTTCCAACCTGTATTCCACCATTCCATCCTAATCCTTTCCAATCCCCAAACAGTAGGTAGGAGACAAAGAAGGTTAGAAGGAGCAGAGGGGGCACAGACCTCTGAAGACTACTTCCTGCTGATTAGGGGCAAGTCCAGTCTTCATCATCAGACTATCTCCAAACAGCAATCCAGCAATGGACCAGTAGCATCGAGGGCAGCGGGGGGGGGGCAGCAGCCACCACAGGCCATATTGGGCTCTCTCATTTATACCTTCTCCAGAGTCCCCAGAATTAAACTATCTGCATCTGGAAAAAAATCACACCACTGCTAGTGCTCGAGGCAAAGCATAATCACCTGCTGTGATGCAACCTCTTACCTCACACCTGGGATTAGAACAACAACATATTCATATAACATAACTGGGTTTTTTAAGAGAACAAAATTCTCACTACAATTGGCTCTTATAAGTTCTGTGAAAGAAGCAGATGGAACCAGAGAATAACATGGTAACAAGAGCTGAGCTTCCATTGTACTTGCTGAGTGTGGTCATGCACATATTAGGTTTCAGACTGAATTTTAAATCATAACTTGGCTCAAACACATCTTTGTTCAGTGAGAAGGAAGGTGGTGTAGTGGATAAGGCTATACACTGAAGTTTGGTTCACTTGTCTTCTGAAGCATTGATTGTGTGATGTGCAGTCAGATGTTGTGAAGAAGAATCATGTCCTTTCTGGTGAGAGTGACAGCTGAAGTGGTGCAGTGTTCAGAGCCTCATGGATTTACAAGTCATACATCTTAGGTGTCATGGTTTTGCCAGACCAAGAAAGCTGCTTCAAGGTTAGACAGGCAGCAGATCCTAAACAGCAACCATAGTCTTTCCTTGATGTGAGTGAAACTTTAGGAAGTCTCTTCTGGGTCTAGCCCATTGTCTAGACAAGTGGTTCTCAACCTGTGGGTTGCAACCCTTTTGGCGGTCAAATGTTAGCTATCCTGCATATCAGACATTTATATTACAATTCATAACAGTAACAAAATTACAGTTATGAAGTGGCAACGAAGTAATTTTATGATTGGGGGTCGCCACAACATGAGGAACTGTTTTAAAGGGTCTCAGCATTGGGAAGGCTGAGAACCACTGCTCTAGACATTTCCACGATCCATTGAGAAATGGTTCTTTGTTGTTGTAAAGAATAAGTACAAAACTGCCATGTTTCTGAATCCCATCAGCTCCCGAGTTGCCCACTGAACAACCGTTCACATTTCTAATTTGCCTCAAGGGCTGAATGACTCTTGAACAGTCCAGCTGATTTTTTTTTTTTTGGTGGCTTCTCCTGTGGCCGTAGGAGAATTTGGGGTACAGTTTTAGTGGGATGACCATCATGACCATCACAGCCGGTAGCATGGCAGCAGGCATGCATGCCCGGTGCTGTAGCAGTATGTGAGAGCTTACATCTTGGTCCACAAGCAAGAGACAGACAGCTAACTGGGAATCGCATGGGCTTTTGAAACTTCAAAGCCTACCCCCCGCCCTGTGACACACCCCCTCCAACAAAGCCACACCTCCTAATCCTTCCAAAACTATTCCAGCCCATGGGGGCATTCTTATTCAAACCACTACACAATAATAAGTCATTAGAACATGAGTCATTTAAAAAAAAAAAAGGGATGTATACTAAAATGTGTGACACAGCCACATTTTTTAAAATATCTCTATGGGGCTAGACTCTATGGCTGCTGAGCAAGAGCTTCCAAAATCTGAATGGTTCAGTCAGCCTGTGTATAGTGGAGGGGTGAGTGAGATGAGAGCTCAGAGAGCCTTGAAGCCACTGTTGAAGGAGAAGCAGGAGGTAAGAAGGTGTTGAGGCATTCCCTGAGGAGGTCTGGATAAAGCAGAGGTGACTGTAGGTGAACTGGGGTCTGGGACCACTGGGCTGAAGCCTGAGAAGGTTCAGTATTTGATGAGCACTTAGCCATGGCAGATCTTCATCACAGAGGTAGAAAAGGGGGTAGAGAAAGTTAAGGGGAGCCCAAGAGATTGTTCTAGAGACCTGGGAGGGTGCAGGAAGGGTGGTCATCAGAAAGACTCGGGTTCTTCAAGGTATCCGCTGACTTTGGGAACAGGGGACTTGGGTGAGAAGTACTGAGGGAGACTGACAGGCCAGAGTCAAGTGGCAGGGGGTTGGGGAAAGAGCCCTGAGCTGGATCTTAGGAGGCAAAGGGCAACAGGCAGCAGGTGACTCTCCCAGAAGAGAACAGAGAAGAGGAGAACAGGACTGAACCAAGTCCATGAAACCCTGTCCCCTGCCAGCCAGTGCTCCACACAGCTGGAGCTGACCTAGGACACAGATGTTTCCAGAGACTTAGCTGTAGTTTCTGCCTGATGTGACTGCTCACGATCTTTGAGCATCTCAAAGATGGCCTCCCCCCTCCCCTTTTGGGATAGTTTTATCTGGTAACCCAAGGTGTGTTGACCCCTGTATGCTGGGGTTGCTAGGGGTACTTCACAATGGCATGAGAAAGTTACTCTTGGAGGAGTGTTAGCTGGGTTGGGGCCAATGAGAGATGAAGAAGGAGACACATTTGCTGCTGCAGGGGAGAAGTCTGGATCTAGGATGGAGCCACACACAGGGCTCAGCTCTGTATCAAGGGTGAGCACATCTGTGGGATCAGCATGAGTCTGATTCCTAAACTCCAGAACTCTGCCAAACAATCAACCTGGAAGTTACAGTTTCTGAACCACCAACAGAGACTGTTACTTTTGAAGAAACTAGATATCTCTTAGTTTTGACAAAATTACCATGGCTCTGTTACATTCTGTCCCACAGGCTCAATCAAAGGGTTTACAAAACCTTAATACTACTCAGCAACTTTTCTTACATTCAAACTACATCAAAATAAAAGGTTTAAGGGGCTGGAGAAGTGGCTCAGTGGTTAAGAGCATTAGTAGCTCTTCCAGAGGACCCGAGTTCAGTTCCCACAACTGACTATAACCCTAGATCCAGCTTACCTGACACCTGCTGCTCTCTTTGGGTACCTGTGCATTTGCACATCTCTCTGGGTACCTGTGCATTTGCACATCTCTCTGGGTACCTGTGCATTTGCACAT
>NC_034591.1:107583199-107677120 GCF_900095145.1 Mus pahari
TGGGTACCTGTGCATTTGCACATCTCTCTGGGTACCTGTGCATTTGCACATCTCTCTGGGTACCTGTGCATTTGCACATGTACGTACATACCCACACGGGGGGGGGGCTTATACTGATAATTAAAAATAAAATGATGTTTAAGAACTAAAATAATAAGTTTAAAACAAATAATCCAGGCTTGCCAATTTATGCCTGTGATCCTAGATATTTGGGACTCTGAGGCTGGAGAATTACAAGTTCAAGGTCAGCCTGGACTACTTAGCAAGACCTTGTGTTAAAGTGGGGGAAGGGGCCAGGGAAATGGTTCAGCAGATAAAGATGTCTGATGGCCTGAGTTCATTCTTTGGACCTATACAGTAGAAGGTGAAAACCAACTTTCACTAGGTTCTCTGACCTACACACATGCACTGTACCCTATTCAAATAAATAATAGATGAAAACTAATATATTTTTTTAAATAATTTTAAAGGGTAGGAGATAAAGCTTAGTGGTAGAGTGCTTGCCTGATGTATGTGACGTGTTAGCGTCTATTCTATCTGCTAAAAATAAAAAATAAAACCCATAGGCAGATTTCTTGTAAGCAGGACAGGTGGATCCATCTTGTTAATTCCTCCCTCTGTCTCTAGTCTGGCTTTTGATTACTAGCATGTGGTTATTCTGCTGTGGCTGTTTAAATACAATTAATTTATCTTCCAGCTTTAGGTCATTATGTTAGCTAGTTTTATATCAACTTGATACAAAGCTACAGTTATTTAGAAAGAGGGAACCTCAATCGAGAAAATGTCCCACCAAGATTTGCCTGTGGTGCATTTTCTTGATTGATGGCTGATGTGGGAGGGCCCAGCTCAATGTAGGTGGGGCCAACCATTGGCTGGTGGTCCTGGGTGCTATAAGAAAGCAGGTTGAGCAAGCCAGTAAGTGAGCAACAGAAATACAACTAAGAGAGAAATTGGTACCAGCTCATGGGATATTGCTGTGACAGACCTTTGTTTTCTTGGAGCACAAGCCTGTCTTGTGAGGTTTCAGATGGAAGTTTGAAAGTTTTTCAAGGACTGCCATGTGATTTTCGTTTTGTTTTTATTAAAAATTTGAAGTTCTGATTGGGGCTGAAGAATCCACCATGATTAACAAGAGGCCAATAGCACTAAAGTGAAATTTTGCTTTACGGAAACAATTGATGCTGACCATTGGGTCTAAAGAACCTGCTGTGGTTAAGAAGAGACCAGAATTCCCGAGGATCATGTGTCTGGGTGTATTTACTAAGGGTCAGCATACACAAGCTGTGGTCCAGAGGGGGCAAAGGCTCACCTGATGTGTGAGAATTTCCCAGGTGATGCTGGTCTTAAAGCCACGAAAGGCCATGCATGGAGAGCAGCTGAGGCTTGGCACCAGAAGCTGAAAGAGGCCACAGGTGAGTGCGCAGCCTCCATAGCACTGACAACCCTGAACTGGAAGGGTCTTAGAGAGAGGCTGAGGCTTGGCATCGTGGGGCAGGGGCAGAGTCACTGAAGAGAGCCCAGAAGAGCTTACTGGTGAAGGTAAAGCCAAGTTGTAGTGGAGACACGAGTGTTTTGAGATAATAGTACCACAAAACAACTGCCAAAGACAGCTGCAGCTTTGGAGCCGAGCAGCCTGCACTTTTGAAACAAGCTGTACATCCTGAGGTAAGCAAGCCCTTTGGATCCAAGAGATTGTGAGTTCCTCCATCTGACACTGAGTTTTACAATGTTAGATTTTGGTTTTGCTTTGATATGATTGTGTCTGTGCCTGGCTTTCCCCTCTTGGTGTAAGAAAGTTATTTTACAAAATCCCACAGTTAAGAGACTTTGGGATTATGGTGAGACATTGAACTTTTAAAGAGATTTTGGATATTTTAGAGAGCTTTGGATATTTTAAAGAAACTGGATGTTTAAAGGGTTTGAATTTTTAAAGGCTGTGAGTCTTTTAAAGGATGGAATGTTTTATACATCGTTATGGTAGTAATGTTAAAATGCCATTGTGGGGTAAAGAAAGGATTCTGGTTGGATGGTTATGTGTTTGTGTGTCAAGTTGACAATGGGTTAATTATGCTGTCTAGTATATTGTGCCAACTTGACACTTTGGGAAAGGGAACTTTAGTTGAGAAGATGCCCCCATCCGATTGACCTGTGAGCAAGCCTGTGGTACATCTTGGTTGATTATGTGTGGGTCCAGATCACTGTGAGTGGAGCTACCCTAGTACCTGTGGTCCTAGATGGTACACAAAAGCAGACTGAGAAGGCCACAAGGAGCAAGCCAGAAAGCAGTGTTCCTCCTTGGTCTCCATATCAGTTCCTGTCTTTAGATTCCTGCCTTAAGTCCTGCCCTGGCTTTCCCTGGATGATGAGCTACAAGCGATAAACTGAAGTAAGCTAATCTCTTTCCTCCCTCAGGTTGCTTTTGGTTGGTGTTTTGCCACAGTAGTAGAAACCCTAAGACAGTCATCTCATTTGGTCTCCCTTCACTTTTCCCTGTTGTGTTAGTTCCTTCTGTTGCTGCGATAAAGATACCATTACCGAGGCAATTTACAGAAGAGTTTATTTGGGTTTATGGATCCAGACAGAGCCCATAATGGTGGGGAAAACATGGCAGCAGGCATGACAGCTGGAGCAGAAAGCTGAGAACTGACAGCCTAGACCAGCAGGAACTGTAGAACTTCCTAAGGCTTGTAACTCTTTGTTATTATGTTTCTTGTTGACTGGGATACAATGTACATACCCTAAAACTTGCAGTCTTGACAGTTAGGAGGTCCTTCCCTGGCTGTAGGCCATCAACATTTTACAGTCACTTTACCACATCACCACTGCTGTCATCCACTTCTGCCACCTCCCCACTACTACCATTGCCCATACGTCTACCATTACCACCTCTTCTCTCCATCCACTACTGCCATCTCTCCATCATCTACTATGGCCTACCCCCTCCATCCTCCACCCTCATCCTTGTACAACCCCAGTGGCTCCTGTCCACATTCAGAAATTTTTTCATGTGTAATCTTTATTTAAAGCGTTCGCTTTGCTCCTTGGAGAGACCTTTAAAATAGAGGCTTCCTTGGTTGCTATGCAGCTCCCAGGAAGTTCTGTGTATGTTGTGGGCCTGGCTGTCTCAGGAACCTGTTGTTTTCCACTTTGAGGTTGCAACTCTGCCTGGACAGGCATGCTTGCCTTTGGTGTCTGCAAAAGCTTTTTTCAGGGTTCTCTGCTGACATTTATTTCTCATTTAACCCTGCTTGAGCTTCTCATGGCTTGTGCCAAGTCACCCCATGTTCTGTCTCAGTTCCTTGTATGATGCTGCTGTGCTGATGGTGTTTTGTGAATTTTTTGCTTGCAGTTCTCTGAGCTTTTGGGCTCTGTGGATTTATATTGTGTGGGCTTTGATAAACACATGTACACCCTTGCAATGAAATACTGAACACACAGACAAGTGAGTGTTTACAGCTCTACAGCAAGGGTCCAGCCAGAACAGAGAACACATGTCATGAATTTATTTACATACAACATAAACATGCAAATGGCTATACTACTGATAGGCTCACCGATGTCTGGAGACAGGACAGACAGGCTCATCACAGGCACAAGAGTCTCTGGTGAAAAAAGGGGAGTTTTCTTCCCCAAAGGTGATGGGTTTGTGAGTGAGCACATCAGCTGTTTTAAGTCTAGAACTGAACCATTGCCCACTGGCATTCTGAGCAGGAGTTTGCACAGCAAGCCAGCAGGGGGAGCTTTTCTTGCTGCTGTGGCTGGTTGGCCTTGTCCAAAGGCTAAAGTCTGAGGCTGGCCTCTGTCACTGAGGATGGCCCTGGAGTCTGTCTGGTAAGTGCCAGCTGGTCCAAACAAGAGATAACAGTGAAACTAGAAGGTACAGAGGTTTCATCCTTAGTATTGAAGTCTTTAAATCTATTTGTGTATCAGTGTGCATGTGTGAGAGTGTATGTGTGTGGATATACAGGTGTGATGCATGTTTGCATACTGAAGCAGAGGCTTGGTGGCCTGGCAGGACCTTGCAGTGATGCCATACTTTTTGAAGGTGGCCACTGCATTACTGGGTACCTACATGGCCCTAAATGTTGTATCTTCATTGGGAATTTGCCCTATAAACCATGTGATTTTGCGTCTTGTTTTTGAGGCTGCTTTTTACATCATTAGACACCAAGATGCAATTACTGCCCCTACCCCATCTTTGCCTGTGTGCGAGTGCCCTTGTCTTTGTTTATGAAGCCTTTCTATGGGCTGTCTTATGTGTGCATCAGAATAGGGGCAGAGCTGGCAGAGTTTGGCTCTCTGATCCAGCATAGACTGAATGCAGTTCCAATCCAAACCTGTCATGATTTCATGGAAAGCTGGGTGGCCACTCCAACTCTTGACTTAAGGGTATTCCTCAAACAGATCCATGGCAAAGAAGACTCCCATCCAAACCCATTGAACCGTGCTGGAACATGGTGTGGAAATGAATGCATGCTTACTGTATTTGTGCATGTTGCATGCACACACACATGTATATAGAGAGGTCAAAGGCCAAACTCAGGTGTCATTTCTTAGGTATTATTTACCTTGTTTTGTTTTTGAGACAAAGTCCCCCACTGTCCAGGAACTCACCAAATAGCCTAGTCTGCTGACCAGTGAGCCCCAGGGACCTATGATGTCTCAGCTTCCCTGGCACACATCAGGACACATGCCCGAGCCTAGCTCCCCCCTGCCCCCCAGGTTCCAGCTATTGAACTCATGCCCTCATGCTTATACAGAAAGCACTTTCCTGGGTGAGTATCTCCTGATCCTAGACAGTGTTCAAGGTCACTGAGTTTGAAGTCTTGATCAGAATTACTATGGCAAATTATGATAACATGCAAGCCAGTCTTACAGTATTTTGCCTTTTGATGAGAGTTGAGCATGTTTCTACTTAGACATAGCAGCTTGCTTGCTGTTTTGAGCTGCACCTCTATTCTACACTGGTGTCTTACAGTGTATCATGGTTTCTGGAGCCTGAAAGATATGTGGGAGGGGATTTAAGAATTTGGTTTATGATGCTGGGAGCTTGCAACATCCCATGGTGTGCTGTGTGCAGACTAGATACCCAGAACAGCTATAAATCACATGCCTGAGACCATGGGGAGCCCATGGTCCTGAGCCAAAGATTGGAGGTATCTCTGGAATAAGGTTCAGAATTCCAGATGCAAGAATCTTGAGTGAGTCTGAGTGTACTGGCTAGTTTTGTATCAACTTTACACAGCTGGAGTTATCACAGAGAAAGGAGCTTTAGTTGAGGAAATGCCTACATGAGATCCAGCTGTAAAGTATTTTCTCAATTAGTGATCAAGGGGGAAAGGCCCCTTGTGGGTGGGACCATCCCTGGGCTGGTAGTCTTGGGTTCTATAAGAGAGCAAGCTGAGCAAGCCAGGNGAAGCAAGCCAGTAAAGAACATCCCTCCATGGCCTCTGCATCATCTACTGCTTTCTGACCTGCTTGAGTTCCAGTCCTGACTTCCTTGGTGATGAACAGCAGTATGGAAGTGTAAGCCGAATAAACCCTTTCCTCCCCAACTTGCTTCTTGGTCATGATGTTTGTGCAGGAATAGAAACCCTGATTAAGGCACTGAGAATAAGAGATGTGTGTTCCACCTGAAGCCAGACCAGGCCTCTTGCTCTGTGTGGGCTCTGCTCCATCCAGGATGTCCATAGATTGTTGATGGCCCCTTGTCAGGGTAAGGCAGATCTGCTCCAGACTGTCACCAGGTCAGATGTTGGTTTCTTCTTGAGAACCCTCTCGGGCTACCCAGGAAAAAACGAACCCAATTTCCTCAGCTCAGTGAAACCCACACCCCTGTCATCCATCACAGGAGTTGTGTGAGTGTGCTGGTGGCTCACAGGACCCTCACTCTGTTTCTTTACCTCCCAGTGCCAGTCTGTCTCCATCAGTGATGTGCTCTCTTTATTTGGTGGTCCTGTCTAGTCGATGTCCTCTCTATCTGCAAAGGTCCATGATTTTTATAGCTTCTCTTGGTGAGGGAATCTTGGTTCATTCTTGCAGTCTGGTGAGATGAGCCCTCAGGACAGTGTTTTCCCCTCAGCTTTGGGTCTCCATTCTAGCTGTTCCATGGCTCTCCTTCAGGGACTCCAGTTACAGACTACTAGGCATTCCTATGTCTCAGCTCTGTTCTGATCTCAGACTCCACCCTTCAGTTTCACTCTCTTGGATCCTTTCAGAGTTTTGTTGCTGTTGTTTGTTTTCTTTTTTATTGGATATTTTCTTTATTTACATTTCAAATGCTATCCCCTTTCCTGGTTTTCCTTCCAGAAACCCCCTATCCCATCCCCACCCCTGCTTCTATGAGGGTGCTCCCCCACCCACCTACCTACTCCCAACTCCCTGCCCTGGTTTAATCCTTCTTCCCTTGGTGATTAGAGTTGCATTGTTCCTGAGGTGACTGTATTTTTTTTTTCCTTCAGTTCTTATTTTTTTAAAAAAAGATTTATTTATTTTATGTATATGAGTACACACTGTAGCTGTACAAATAGTTGTGAGCTTTCATCTGGTTGTTGGGAATTGAATTTAGGACCTCTGCTTGCTCCAGTAAACCCCGCTCTCTCTGGTTGGTCCTGTTTGCTTCAGCCCAAATATTTATTTATTATTATAAATAAGTACACTGCAGCTGTCTTCAGACAGTACCAGAAGAGGGCAGCAGATCTCATTATGGGTGGTTGTGAGCCACCTTGTGGTTACTGGGGTTTGAACTCAGGACTAGAAGAGCAGTCAGTGCTCTTGCCTGCTGAGTCATCTTGCCAGCCCCCCCTTCGGTTCTTACCATGAGCTTACCATATGACTGTTTTCATGTCCCTGACTGCTTGTTTACTTTGGCTTCATGAAAGGAAGTGCTCTACTTACCTTTTTTTCTGTTGCTGTGATAGAACCAAAAGCAACTTTGGGTATTTCAGCGTACACTTCCTGATGATAGCCAATCACTGAGGGAAGGAACTCAAGGCAGGAAGTGGAAGCAGAAACCAGGGAAGAGTGACTCTTAAGATGTTCCCTGGCCTGATTACTCTCCCAGCTAGCTATAGGCTTAGGGATGATGCTACCCACAGTGAGCTGGACCCTTCTCTATCAAAGCATCAATCAACATCATCTCTTACAGACATGGCCACAAGCAAGTCTGACCTGGGCAATTCCTCAACTAGGTCCCCTCTTCTAGGTGACGCTTGGTTGTGTTACATTGATAATACCAGGCCAGGTAGGTTGCCTTAGAGTTACCTTCTTCTTCATTCTGTACATGGAGTGTGAACATGTTCGTGTGGGTGTGTGCACATATGTATGGAGTCTAGAGGTCAACATTCAGGATCTTTCTCGATTGCTCTCCATCTTATCCTTTCAGATAGGGTCTCTCATTGGACACAGAGCTCACTGATATGCCTAGGCTGGCTGTCCTGAGTTCTAGAGGTCCTTGTGTCTCTGTGTCTCTTCTCCTGCAATGCTGATGCCCAACTTTCACATGATTGCTGGGGATTTGAACTCAGGCCCTATAGGTGTTCACACATTTGAGTGTGTAATCAGGCAGTGAGCGCACTGAGGACAATCCCATGGTAAAGCTAGGTTGTGGAGGTCTGACCCTTCATCTTTATAGCCTCCTAATGAGGGCCCTTTCTCAGGGTCTGTGCTGGCTGAGGTCACTGGCATTCTCCCAGAGTCCTCTGACTGTATTGTGCTGTAGGGTTCATCCTGACTCTGCTGTCTTCCCACTGACTGGTGGTATTTATGACTTTTGCTCTCCTAAATGCTGTACATGGCCAAGCTGTACATGGAGTTGCATATTGCTTTCTCCAGGGTAGTTCACAAAAGCTGGAGGGAAACTCCAAGTAAGAACACCTCTGTTACCTATTTTTTTTTTTAAAGATTTATTTATTTATTATATGTAAGTACACTGTAGCTGTCTTCAGACACTCCAGAAGAGGGAGTCAGATCTCATTATGGATGGTTGTAAGCCACCATGTGGTTGCTGGGATTTGAACTCAAGACCTTTGGAAGAGCAATCAGGTGCTCTTACCTGCTGAGCCATCTCACCAGCCCCCATGTTACCTGCTATTTTAATGCATAATCCTGTCTTCCCTGGCAGCTGCTCTGAGGGTAACCTGTGGTAACTGTAGTGGGCCTTTCAGATTTAAGTTGAATGACTCTTTCTTTCACATTGGTTTTGTATTTTATCTTATTTTTGAGATAGAATCTTGCTATGTAGCCCTGGAACTTACTATGTTGTCCAGGCTGGCCATGAATTCAGGGCAATCCTCCTGTCTCAGCCTCTTGACTTACAAGATTTACAAGCTTGTGCCACTATGCCTGGGTATCTTTCAGATTTAAATGGAAGTTTTTCTCTCTTATGACCCTGATCAAATTGCTTTAACTGGAATAGAGGGAAGAAAGGTTTTCTCTAAAAGTCATAAAACTATACAAAAGGTATATAGTATACTATCTACTAGGCGATCTTCACAGTACATGATGTACTTGCTTGCAAGGAACACCATTTCAATTACAGGTGTCATGACATGGCCTAGGGAGAGCAGGAAGAGATGGGTTTATGAAGGAGTCCAGAGGGGAAGGACTTGTAGGGCTCAGAAAGGAAGGGCTTATAGGATCAAGGGGCCATGCAGAATTCTAAGGGATGTGTAGGTATCAGAGCAGTTGAAGCCAGCAGGTGAGGACGACATACTTCTGGGGCTGAGTGGCTGGACCCATGTACAGCCTTAGCAATCAGATGGTCACAGGAACAAATCCCTGCCCCAGGTCTTCTATGTCTCCCTAGCCAGGCTTCGCACTGTCATGGTCAGCAGGGGTCAGATACACTGTTGGGGATGGTAACCGTGTGATGAAGGCCACATCCTGAGCCTGTCTGCTAGTGGTGTTGACCCAACATCCCTATCTCCCAACAACAGATCATTTTCAAGAGCATTCTGTCCAGTCCAGCTCTAGGCTGGTCTACAGTCAGATACAGCCCTTGTCACCAAGGGAAACAAATGACGAGTATAGCTTCAGGAAACCTACTCTGTAACTCAGCCCTTCCAGAGAGCCACAGGCTGCAGCCTGGTAAGGTCTAACCTGGGAGAGAACTGGAACGGCCTGGAACAGACTGCACAGCTCACTTCCATGAGGATGAGTGTAGTAGTTGTGAAGGAGATCAACAAAGGGTGCTCTGGAAAAGTCCCACAGGGAAATGGACCCTCACTGGGAGTTCTGTGTATTGGGTAGAGATATCCTGGGTCAGGAAATGAGAAACCACACAAGCCAGCTTCACACATCACACTGACCGATGTGGAGGATGGGCAGATTAAGAGTTGAGCCTCTTAAATATCTCAGGTCTGAGCTAGCTGGGTTTTTCTTACTCTTTTTCTGGTATGTTGCTCTCAGCCCCTGGTATTTCCTATTAGCCATCTCCCCTCTAGCTCAGTGAGAGCCCCAATCCTCAGCATTTGCTGACACAGACATGATGGACATCACTGAATACTCTTAGCCCCTCATTTAAGTCTCTCTGCAGCACCTTCAAGAGTTTGTTAGGGTTCTTTGGGGAAGCTGTGTCCAGACAGGACAAGCCTGGTCACATCATCTGGAGACCAAGCCCTGCTGACCAAAGTAGAATGACCTGAAAAAGCGACACTACCTGAGGTTCAGGATTTATGGGATCTCCCACAGGACCCCGGGCTCAGTGATACTTTGGCTGGGTCTTCCTCACAGTGCAGATGGCAGTAACCCACCTCCCCCACCACATAACAACAGGGCGGCTCTCAAATCTTTGAACAGCACTGATGCAAACCCTGATGCTTAACCCTTTTAAAAAAAAAAATTCAGAGGCTTTAAAAAGTGCCAGAGAGCACATCAGGCAGCTGGGGACAATGATGGCACATCAGGGTGAACTTTATTTTCACATTACAACTCACTTGGGAGCTTCAAAAAATACAAATCCACAACTTCACTCTTGTCCCTGGTAAGCCCTTCGTGATGTTACCAGCTGCCTCCCCTAAGGTATCCCAACTGTCACCAGTTCCACAGATGACCAGAATAACTCAGGTCATTAGTAAAGGCCCTAAGTGTATCCTGACAGTGGTAAATAGAAGTGTAGACACTCAGTACCTCAATGCCATAGCTGACTAACAGGCAACAAGGGACATCAGTAAATAAAAAGCTTATCCTTTCCAAGCTAGTTCTGCTGTGTGACTTGCAGGCCCAGGCACATCCTATGAAGACAGGTCCCTGTCTGTAAAACAACAAAGGATCACAAGGTCTCATCACCCTGATCCGATAACTTATGGAGTTAGGAACTCAGAGAAAGACTCAGTATACTTAGAAGCCTGGTCCCTAGAACTCACCAACTATCCTCAGCTTGTCTCTAGGACACATGAAAGGTAGCATGGGAGGAGCCCAGAGCCCTGGCTAGCCAGGAGAATACAAGACACTGTGGAGAGAGGGAGGCCCCACTCCACCCTACCAGATAAATTGGGCTTTCCTTTGAGTTTGTTCCTGAGTGTCCCTTCAAAAAGAGTGAGAGTGTATCTAATAGCCATGCCTTTTTCAGAACAATCTCAAGTTCATGGTTGACTTACCACTAGCTCAGAAAGAGTGAAAAAGAGCCAGCATATTTAATGTTACCACTCCAACTATTTGCCAACAGTAACACTGGTATATTTTGTAAATGTACAATACAGAGAGNACAGCCCCACACAACTGGTGCCAGGTCACATGCAGCACAGTCCCCNTTCCTTGTCAGACAGTGTTCTTTAACTGAGGACAGTACGTGGAGCATAAGCAAGGGACTTGGGGCACTGTGAAGCGAGCCGCTCCTCNCCAGCTGGCCCCAGTCAGATACACTATGGTGATCANTTTTTTCTGTGTAGATGACAAGAGAAGATGAGCCATGCTGACAGAGGATGGGGCAGGCGGGTCGAGCCACTGTGAGACAGAAGGCTGACCTCCACATTGCAGGATTTGCTCTCTGCAGAAATACAAAGTGCTCAGTTTGCAGATCTGCTGGTACGTGACCTCGACGATGGCGACATGAAGAGGAGGGAAATGGGTGACCCAAGCAGGCCAGCAGAGTGGTGATGGGCCAGAGGGNTCCTGATCTCTCTTGTGGTTGGGCAGGCCCCGGTGGCTCACAAGGTCCTAGANGCAGCCCACGGTGAGGCGGCAACTCCTTCCAANNTGAAAGGGCCTCCGNGCAGGCAGAGGCCATGGGCAGTCCTCGGNTCCTAGGCTTAGGAGCACAGCACTGGAGGCTGTGGTGGCTGGAAGGGCTGAAACTGTAAAGTATAGCCCGTGGGTGACTCAGGCACAGGAACATGGGCAGCATGTGGCCCCAGGGGAGTGCATGGTGTCACACATGGAAGCGACAAGAACACAGCTGGGGCATGTGGGGCCTGGCAGCTGGACCATGAGAGGCAGTGGGGGCTTCACCTGGNCAGGGCCAAGCACTCATTGGCCAGGTGCAATGATGACACAGGGGTCACGAGCACATGGCTGCATGGAATTACAGTGATTGCTGTTGNCACTCAGAACACAACACGGGACACACACACCGCCCTGGGCCGCCCAGCGCTCACGCCACCCTCCTGCTGGGGCTGGGAACTGGATGAGGGAGTTATGGAAGATGAGTGGTCATTGTGTTGGGGTGGAACCCCTCTGCCATGTGGGCCCTGGGAGGTCTGTGGGGGATGGGGAGCGTGGCTCACCATGTACAGAGGGAAGGAATGTAGAGCATNGGAGATCAAAGTTATGGCAGCCAGTATAAAGTGTCTAGGAATCTGTGGGACTGAGGTCCTGAGACAGCCAGCTCTAGACTGGTTGCCCCAAGNACTAGGGTAGAGTTGACTGCAGTTTGCCTAGTTGCTTACTGGAGATAACAGCAGTTATAATACTGGTTACTTAGAATAGTACTCTGTTAATAAAATAGGGGGCTATACAGANCAGAGTGGGGTATTAGAGAGTCAGGTGCTGTGTTACTTGGCACAGTGAGGCATGAGCATGTAAGGTTTCAGCCAGGCTAGAGAGTCTCTTCGTATGAAAATATGGAAGGATCTGGGTTNGTTCTAGCGGGGGTTTTTTGGTCTACTCACACATGTATCTAGATTGACTTCCTGTCACCAGGTGGCAGTCCTTAGGAGGTNCCTAGTGCTAGCTTTGTGGATGAAATGCTTATCTTTCACACACAAACACTACCTATACAGTATGTATATATATATTTATATATTTATATATTTATATATTTATATTATGTAAAGTTTACTTACGTATTTTCATCACCCTTAGCAGGTCTACTTAGTAGTAGTAGTAGTAGTAGTAGTAGTATTTTGCCCACTGCCAATAACAGAACAATAACACAGCCAGTCTGGGGGTTGNTTCTGCTTTGTCTGACTTTTCTATCCTATGTCTTCTTTGCTAGGATGGGTTTTCAGATGTGTGTAGAGTGAGGGGCTGAGGGCTGACAGGGTGAGAGGCAGTTCCACTTCTCCTTGGTCANCTCCATGTCAAGGCCAATGGTGGCTGAGGTCCAGCCTTGGGCCAAGGGAGGACTGGGTGCCAGGGCTAAGCCAGAGTGGGAGCTCTGCTCCATGGAAGGCAAGCCNACAGGCCCACCCAGGCTATGAGGGCAGAGGGAGTGGCAACAGTGGTGCCCTGGACTGGTCTGAGGCTGGTGCCTGGTAGGCCTCTGTGTGCCTGNTGTGTGGGAGGCGGCTGCCTGGGCTGTCTACACAACTGTGCTGATGCCGCTGGGCTTGGCCTTGCTGCTGGTGGGGGGCGGTGGGGCAGGGGGCTGCCCGTGATGATGCACTGAGTGCCCTGCGTGACCAGGATGAGCTGTGGGCAGAGGCGGGTGGCTGTGTGCATGGGCCCCATATGGGGGATGCCCGCCGTGTGGGCCATGGTGGTACTGGTGGGTGTGCTGCAGGTGGGGGGGTGGGTGGTAGTGGTGGTGGTGGTGATAGGGNGGTGGGTTCTGCACATGGCAGTACTGTGCATGATGCCCATGCAGTGGGCCTTCTGAGGGCCCAGGGTGATGGGCGTGAGGGGGTGCTGGGGGAGGGGCTGAGGGNGGGNGGGCCTGGGGAGGGGGCTTCCCTCTCCTGCTCCCAAACAAAGAACCCAGGAGAGAGGAGGAGTTAGGCACGGGCTGGGGGGGGCGAGATGGGCACTCTCGTGTTGAGGTCGCTCTCCGGCGCATGTGAGGACTGCTAATGATGGAGCCCTAAAAAGGAAATTCATAGAAACCAAAATTAAAAGATCTCAAAGCACACAGGCCAGACCAAGTTTTCCAAACTCAGAAGTCACCCACTGAACTGCTAGGCCCGAGGGTAGGAAGGATGCGGGCTCGGCCTGTGTGTGGGGCAGCTGGGGGCTGGTCCTGATGGAGGTGAGGGGCATCTCCTTTCTGTGAAACAACACAAGGATGCTTCTGCTCATGCTGTGCTGCTGCCAGACTGAGACATCAGCCCACAGGATGGTAGGTAGGTGGGTAGGTAGGTAGGGTGTTGTGAGCATGTAAGGCCAAGGAGTGGCAGTGAGTGTGGAAAAGGAATGAACCTGGTTCCTAGAAAGTTGGAGCCTTAAACTCTCCTGGGACCTCTGCCCATGTGGGGGTCCAGAGGTATCTGGGGAAGGTGGTATCAGACAGGTAGGACCCTATAACTTATCCTTGGGGGTGGAGAGTGGCCTAGGACTTTCCTCACAGCTGCCTGTTACAAACCCAGGAGGAGTAAAAGGTCTGTAGGCCGAGTCAGGGTGTGGGCAGCAGGAAGCAATGGGGGGAATGAATGAGAGCTCATGAAATCCACATTGACTCTTCCTTTCTCTCAGAAACTCCTCCTGCAAACTAGCTAAGTGATTCCATTGTGTCCTGACCCCAAACACACAGCCAGTAAAACTCCAGGAAGGAAGCAATGGATGGCGGAGCACAGGGACAGGCGAGTGGGGCTAATACATCCAACAGTGAGAGCTGAGGATGAGTGAGGGGCGGGTGGTGCTTGCGCCCGGGGCAGGACCTGAAAGCCAAGACGTTCATCATGCTCAGGGAACACAGGGAATAGGGGTTAAGTGGAATGAGAACACAAAATCCACACCCTCCCTCTCCCCAACCCTTGGGTCAGAACAAGCAGTGAGAGGCATGGATGCTTCTAGGCAGAGAAGCTGCATGCAGGGCGGAGGCAGGCAGGGCGGGAGGGCCAAGTCTGTGTCTCTGCAGGAAGGGGAGGGAAGAGCAAAAAAAGACAACATAGAAACCAAGGGTGGGTGACACAGGATGGCCAGCTGGACCGGGTGCTTCCTACTTACTTCCACATTGCTCTCTAGCGATCCCGCACTGCTGCGACGCCCTCGCTTCCCTGCCCAGAACATGCAATACCAGAGGTTAGACACGCACACCAGGCCTGGTGCCACTGCCACCTGCTGCTGCCACTGCCCAGAGCTGGGGCTGGCCCATGTGTCTGCCAGGTACGGGGCTCGAATGGGCTCAGTGGGGAGGCTGGCAGCAGTGCAGTGAGGAGTTTTAAAAACAATGGCGTGAACGAACACTTGGCAAAAGGGAGAAAATGTTTTTAAAACTAGGTCCAACTTTATAATGCTTATCCTGAACTGTGGTTTGGGGGGAAGGGATCTGAGGTGGGGATGTGTGTGCCACCACCTCAAACTTCTGCCTGCTCACCTGACTCAGTGCAGCCAGCCTCAGATGGGGTCTGGGGGTACAGCTTCTACAACAGCACAAGGCCCCATGATCCCCAGTGGATTTCATATATGTGTGTGTATATATATATATATGCATATCCACATGCATGTTCACATATATATATTCCCCTCCTTGCTGTTTGGGACAGAGCAGTTGGTCAAGGGGAAACTGAGCTTTGGGCCCCTTGTCCTCTGGGGCTGTGGTTTGGTTTGTGCAGTGCCCTGGTTCCTGAGTCTAGCTCCCCTTACCCAGAATACTGCAATGCATTCTAAGTCCAAAAGTGTCTACAAGGACAAGCAACTGTAGGTATTCATCAAAGTATGCTGTTTATGTCAAAGGGAAGTTGGGTAGCTCACTCATGCCTCAGTGGTCCCTTCAGAAGCCTCGCCTTGACTTCTTGCATGAGTGCAGAGGCATGGCGCTGTGTTCCCTTCTGGATCTCCCATAAGCTTCTGTGGGTGCAGCACTGGCTCTGAGTTGAGCATCATGCTGTAGGCGTCAGAGGGAAGCATCATGGCAGAGACAGGGCACAAAAGTGTTGGAGGGCACTGGAAGATGATGAGGCTGCTGTATGCCTTTCAGGGGGCCATGGCCTATCATAAGGGCCCTGAAAGCTGCTGCTCCTAAAAGGAGACTGGACTGCATGAAAGTATCAGGTGGAGACAACTATGGGTCTCTCAGCCTTGCCATGGCCACTGAGAGGACCCGTAGTGACAAGCAGATGTGGAGGAGATGTGGAGGAGGAGATCTAGTTCCTTCTTTGCCTGCTGTCCCCAAGTCCCAGATTCATGGGAGAATCTGAGTCAGAAGGAAAGCACTGCACCATGTAGACGTCAGCTGCTGGGCTTCCCAGAGAGATGGCCCCTTCCTTTGGTGAGAAGAAAGGTTGCTTCCCCATTTGCAGATTCAAGAGTTCCCAGTGAGGTCCACAGACAAGCAAAGTAGACTTTGAGCTGCAAAGGATACACTCACTACTGCTTAGGCTCTTGGCCTCAGTTTCCCCATCTGTGATACTGGTATTTCCTGCCTCCAAACTGCTCTTGGGAGGCCAGGACAGTGTTGTGCCACACTGACATGATGAGTGTCCCCTCTCTGCTGTCATTTTTTCAAACAAGTTCTCAAACCCCTCATGCTTGGGGCTCTCCAGAAAAGTCCGGATGGCTTATATCCTGCAGCCCAAACTGGAGCAGAGAGAAGTGGTACTGCCCAGTGGGAGCTGTAGTTTCTTCAATTTCGTCTTTTCCACATCTCAGCTCTTTCCACAATCAATCACAGAGCTGGGTGTTCACCGCTGCACCTCACACTCCTGTTCAAACATTCAGGCCAATGAGAGCAAGGCATGCTGGGTGCATAGGCTCACCCCCTGGTCTGCATGGTTCATCTGAAAGGGTCTCATGTTCCTCAAAGACTTGGTTGCATTCAGAGATAGGTTGAGCTCTCCTTGCATTCTGGCCCTCAAACCTCACTCACTATTGAGGACAATGCATTGAGTTGTCATGGTAGCTTGGGAAACCAAGAACAAAGACTGCCTGTTCATGGATGGTAGCAGAGTAATGGCATAGGCTTCTGATGCTGACTCAAGAACCCATGCTGCCCACAGTCTCTATGGCTGAACATCGTGCAGCAGGAGGTAAGATAGCTGTTCAGTGCCACCAGTTCTCATAGATGGACTGTCCTGGTACAGGATATGAAGCCTCTGGAATTCCAGGAATGACCTCTCTGTGGGAACTTGGTGCTTGTCAATAGCTGGGTAGGTCAAGCTGGGCACAGCTACTACAGTGTCTGCTATGACAGGCTCTGGCTCTTGTGGCCAAGGGAAGAGGACAGGCCTAGAGCTGGGTCTCTTTCCCTCTCCCAAAGGGAGGTGTCTAAGGATGAACTTGCCTGTGAGCCATCCCAGGTTCTTGCTGAGTTCAGGCCTTGTCCATCGGCTACTGCAGATCAGAAGTAGCTGCTCTCAGGGTACCCTGCCTGACAAACGCCTGCATCTTCATGATAGTGCACCTGACCGTCATCACCTCAGACTTTGCACAGTGGCAGCTGTGGAGAGTGAGGACGATTTGGCTGCCTGTTGGGGCCCCATTGCCCAGGTCAAGCACCCTGCCTCTCCAGGTGCCCTGCCAACGTCTTCCAGGGAAAGCTGCTGCTTCACTGGGCATCACAGGTGGTCTTGGTCTGGCCTCAGATGCCTGAGATTCCCCTCTGAGTTTTTTTGCCCCTGGGATCTTTGCCTCTGTATTTCAGAGAGCAGCAGCATCAAGGAGCTCCATCCTTGCAGGGATGCAACCAGGGCATCCCTGAGCCTGTTGCCCTGGGTCTCAGTCACAGCAGGACCACTGCACAGACTCAAACCACCCCAGGGCCCAAGCAGTCGAGTGACATGGCTGGGTTGAACAGGCCACTGGGAAGCTAGTGGTTCTCAACCAGGAGTCATATGACACCTGGCACTTCTGGAGATGCAACAGGTTGTCACAACTGGGCAAGTGCTGCTGGCCTCAGTGAACCCAGGCACAGTGCAACAGCAGGCAGTTATCTGCCCGAGAGTGTCTCCAGTGTCCAGGTTGAGAAGCCCTCGCTTAAACCCTCATGCTGGTGGTGAGTGTCAGATTCTCACTATGAAAAAAAAAAAAATGACAAAAGCAAAGAAAACTCAAAAAAGGAGAAAACAATTCCTGAGAAATGAGAAAGCAGTATGAGGCAGAGCTGTGGTGGGAGGGCAGGCAGGGAGTGCTGGGCAGGCCCAGGTCACACTGTTCCGTGCACACTGACTGGCTGGACACTTGTGGTAGTTAAGGGGCTGCTGCTCTGACAGCGACTGTCTCCTCTTCAAGGCTGACGAGACACTGAAAGCAGCTTCCCTAGCCTCATAGTAGTCTACCTATAAGAAACCCAGGAGGCTTTAAACCACAGAAGCAAGGAAACATCACTGATGGTGAACAGCTTCTATCACGGTTATCCCCACACCCTGGAGCTCTACACCTACTGCAGCAGTGGCTTTGGGCTAACAGAGGCCTGGAATTCTCAGGAATGGAGCTCTATAGGAAGCAAAACCAAGACAGTGAGTGGCAAAGGGGGTTCCCAGCAGCTCAGTAGGCTTCAATCCATTTCATTCATTAGCATAGAACACACAGCAGCAGAGAGCACTTGGGATGCACCAGCCTGACGCTCTTAGCCTTTAGAGCAGTTGGTACAGGGGAAAGCAATAAGGACCCTGGGAGAAGTAGGGAAGTGGGGTGCCATCCCTGGCTGTCTTGCACAGACTGTCCTGTGGACACTTCTGTGTTCTGCTACCATCCTGGAGTACTCGTGGACTTCAGAGAGCATTGTGTCCACGCCTGAGCAGCCCTTTCCAGCACCATGACTGCCTGTATGCCAGGCCTCAGTCCTGCATGCACCAGCTGGGAGGGTGCGTCTCAGTCCAGCTCTTACCCGCTTCTGAGAGGTCTCTCAGTGAGCTGCTGAGGGCGCTGCGCTTGAGGCCCTCGCCACTGGCATAGCTGTCATCCAGGCAAGCCCTGCTCAGTGTCNCGTTGCCTGACTCCTTTTTGAGGCTGGAGCACTGTGACATGCTGGGCCGCACAACACCTTTCTGCTTTTCGAGCTCCGCTGCAACAGAGCAAGAGGAACAGCAGTGAGAGGCAGTGGCCACTGTCCTGGGCCCTAGTTCCTGGAAAGAGGGAGGAACATTCCTGGGAAAGCTGGGGCATGAGGGCATCCTGGACAGTGCCTGGGGACCAGGCTGCCTGTGATGATGAAGATTAACATTTAGGGCTCAGGAAGGCTGCAGGTTTGGCCTGGATGGGGAGGAAGAGTGGACCACCCCCATCTACAGAGGAAGAGGTGGGGACAGTGTAGAGACCTAGAGCCAGGATCCTAGCAGAAAGGACGAGGATAAGGATTGAATGGAATAAGCCAACTCCACAGTGACAGAAACAAGGGCCAGGCGAAGACAAGCAGTGTGCTAAGGGGAAGGATGGCTTCCCAAGCCCTTGGTAGGGGTGGGGGTGGGATGGGAGAGACAAAGACCTGGATAGCCCATTGCTGGGCTCGAGGAACTCTGGTACTAATCACTTCTGAATATTGTCATTGCCACGAGACAGGAAGGTTCCCTGGGAAGACCTCTTGGGACTTATGTGCTATGGAATGCTTCTGTGTGTCTTGCTTGGGACTTACACTCTATTCGGTGTTTCTCCATCTCCTGCACTTCAGCGACAGACTCCCGCAGGTCGTCAGTGAACTTCTTCCGGTCCTGAGGATTGGGAGCGTTGAAGTTTATTAGCACTTTGATNTCTGCTCCAGGGACAGCAGATGTCAGCCGGATGCCATTGGGATAGTCTGCAGGGGAGGAGAGGAAGGGCCGTGGAGTCAGCAGTCATTATATGGTCCACTGGCCAGAGAGCAAGTGTGGTGTGCACTGGGATGGGCCCTGAAGTAGGCTCTGCAGAGGCAAAGCCATAAGCATAGCCTCTGAATGACATGGGCAACAGCCTAGCTTGAAGCCTGTGACCATTGCACTAAGTCCTGGAGGACATTGGTATCCCCAACTTAAAGGATAGACAGTGCTGTGCCCAGATTACAGAGCAGGGGTTAGTCCCAGGGTAATGAACTCTCAGCTTCTGCATGTCATCGGACTATTAACTGAATGCTTCTCTTGGACATGTCACAGATACACCCACTTCTGCCAGATAAAACCCTGGTCCTTAGCAAGATACCACTCTATTTGTCTAGTCTGAGAGGGAAGGAGTGTGTTCCCAGAAGAAGGCTTGCATCCCAGCTGAAGGTGACAGGGCCGAGGAAAGAAACATTCCCTGTCACACCCGACAGGTCCTAGGGACTCACACTGGTTCTCGAAGAGCAGGACCTGCATGCCGTAGAGGGNGAAGGACTGCCGGAAGCTGTACGTCACCGAGTTCTTCTTCTTCTGGAAGATCTTGGTGACCTAGGGCAGCAGATGTGAAGCTGAGCTGCAGTGTTAGTATGGAAACTAAGGTCTCCATGCCATCTTGGCTGGTACCAAAGCCCAAAACTGGGGATGGGCACCTAAGGCAGGGTGGTGCTAGCCTCAGAGGTCAGGGCTTGCTCTTTCAGGGACTGCTCCTAAGAGCAAAACTGTTGTCTTCAGGCTAGCAGATAGCTGGAAAGCCATTACATGTGAGAGGCTCTCTGCACAAGAGCTGGGGTAATTTGTTCAAGGCTTTGAACCTTCGTGTCTGAATAAGTTCTCTGCCCTTCAAAGCAGGCACTGTTACCAAAGAGACAAGATGCCAGCCAGTGGGGTAATTGTACTGGCTACCTTATGACATGATGACACACTAGAGTCATCTGAGAAGTACCTGAACTGAGAAAACCTATTAGAGTGGCATGTCTCTATTGGTAGGCAAGTCAATGGGGGCATTTTCTTGATCAACGTGGGTGGTGCCACCCCTGGGCAGGTGGTCCTAGGTTGTATAAGAAATGGAACTGAGATGTCAGTAAGCAGCATTTCTCCACGGTCTCTGCTTTGTTTTGGTGCCTGCCCTGACTCCCCTTCATGATGGACATAAGCTAAGCTAAACCCTTTCCTCATCAAGTTGCTTTTAATCATGGTGTTTTTCATAGCAACAGAAAGGGGGGAGGGAGCAGGGCACTTTCCTACCAGCTTGGAAGTGTGTAACCTGTTGAGCAGGGCAGAGTCCTACACTGCCAAGTGGCAGTGATACACACTTGGGAATGGCACACATAGGTTCCCCTAAAGTCTTATGAGTTCTATGAGGCAGCAGAGTGGAGCCAGATATAGAGTCCTACAATATAGAGCACTCTGGAGTCAGGGCCCCTGGCTGTTGACATGGGGCAAGGAACACCCCCATTCATGGCTATGAGTTAGAGTCTCTCAAAATCAGACTCTGAGACAGTGTCCTTGCTCAGGCATGGGCATAAGGACATCTGGGACTCCCAACCCCCTCTCCCAACACCACATACCACCAGGAGGTCATTGAACAGGAAGATCTCTCGCTGGTGCAGTCCCAGCTTCTGGGGTTTGTTGGGGTCAGGAACTTCAAAAAGCCGGCAGTAGCAGACTAGCCGTCGATGGGGAAGAGACAGCACCTGTGCAGGGAAAGATACCAGACTATGGTCACCTGACCCCAGGGGCACTGAGATTCTTAGACTCTGCTCTCTGGGCAGGACTTAGGTTACATTTGCCATGCTCCCTTCCCATGTGTTCAGCTGGCTCCCTAACATGTCACAGAGAACTCAGTGTCAGAGAGGAAGCCCTGTGGTCTGACTGCCCCCCAAAATACCTTTATTTATCAGCCCTCATTCTGCAATCTTCCCAGAGTCCTCCCTGGATGAGAAAACTGAGGCACACAGAATTTAGAGTAGCTGCAGAACACTACAGAGCCTTGCTCTGATTTGAATCCCAGGGACATTCACTCAAACCCTACTCCTCTGGTGCCTTTTGATGCTTCCAGATAGCCTGAGCTACTCTGGGGATCTGGCCAGGGCCTTGTCCTGTGTTTTGCATACATGCTGCTACAAATATTGCCACTGGTTTACAGGAGGCCACCACAACTGCACCATAGCCAATCTACCACCCTCCAGACCACACTATAAGCCAATATTCTGTGGCAGAGTGCGCAAGCCATTAGGAAGGCCCAGCTCTGCTGTGGAAGTCCTGGCTCTGAGTCAGGTGTGTGTGTGTGTGTGTGTGTGTGTGTGTGTGTTGCCCTGAGAGGGCTGAGGCCAAGTAGCTGGGCATACTGGAGACTGCCAGGCATGTGCCCGGTTACATACTTTGGGACATGGGTAGCCAGACATGAGGTGGTTGGCACAGTAGAGGTATGAAGTGTGAGGGACAGGGACAGAGCTAGGGCAGAGCAAGGGATAATGGAGAGGTGTGGAGGAGGCAGGAAAGTCCTTAGTGACTACACAAATGTCCTCTCAGGCACACTGTCTAGGTCTGGGGTCAGCAGGGTACCCACAGGAAGAGCCAGGACTCCATCTGCTTAGCTTGCCACCATCACTTTCCTTGTATGGCTAAGATCTCAGGACCCACAAAGGTGTGAGGCTGGGTAACTATGAAATTGAGATTAGGCTCTCTCTGGAAATGAACTTGGACTCTGTAGCAGCCTGGGCATGGCAGAAGAACTGCAGGGTACTCACACAGCCAAGACCATGATGCAGGGATCCAATCTATAAGAAAAAACAATACACAAGAAGTAAACTGATATTCCCAAAGGTGGCTCCCCAACCCTCCACATCTGCTTTTTCTCTTCATCCACCAGGGTGCCCAGGAGTACTGCCCCACAGAGGTCCTGGTTTGCTGTGGTCTCTTGGGAGGATCTAAGGGTATCCCTAGGGCAGGGTTGAGCAGACAACAGACTACATGCCACTGTGGCCCATTAGTCACTTGAGGGCCTAATGTTCTCAGGTAAGCAGCAGCTGCAAGAGGAACTGCTTAGAAAAGCTCCAGCCCAGGCTGGGAGGGCCCTTCCAGTGGTGGCAGAGCTGACCCAGGACTACACTGAGGGATAGAGGATGAGGCCCACTGCGTACCGGCTTCTTGCCCACGATGAGCTTCTCAACCTTCTGCACCTGGGACACGTGGTCCTCGTTGGTCTTCAGTTCTCGCTTACGGATCCGCTCATAGATCCCAATTAGCGTCTCCCGGGGAATGTCTTCACCGTCATCCACACCTGGTCAAGGGACAGTGATCAGACATGAGAGTGGCTGGGGTTTGGGCAGCTTTGGCTCCATGCAGCCTTGTCCCCCAGGCAGACCTTAGATTCATATGTTTCTATCTGGAACCAGGAGACAAACATCTTCCTGGTTTTCATCAGAGCCACAGCCCTTCCTTCCAGGGCCCCAGCTATGGGTTTCCTTAAGTCCTCCTGCCAGAACCAGCAGGTCACAGAACAGGGCAGTGCCACATTCTATAAGCCATGTCCACAGGCATACGTAAATATATGTCAAAAATGAAGCAAAGGCCTGTGACATGGCCACAATGGTCCCAACTCCACAGGTGAGGCTAGAGAAGTGTGGTTCTCAACCTTTCTAATGATGTGATCTTTTAATACAGTTCCGCATATTGTGGTGACCCCCCCAACCGTAAATTTATTTTGTTGCTACTTCATAACCAATTGTGCTACTGTTGTGAATTATAACGTAAATACTGGACATGCAGGATATCTGACATGTGACCCCTTCAGGAGTTGTGACTGACAGGTTGAGAACCACTGGCGTAGGTTTTACATAGGCTATGCAAGCTGAAGTGTGAGCCAGGCTCTGAGGCACTTGGAGCTGAGCCCTGTTTATGTCCCTTCCCAGCTCACACCTATAGGTAAGTGATCCAGTTTCCTGTGTTTGGTGTCCTTTGTATAGCAGGTCACCAAGAGCATCAGTGATACTTGGGCTTGTCATAGAGAAACAAGAGAGACTCATGGGATATCTAAGCAACCTCCACAGAGCTGTGGTGATCTGTGGCGTTGCCATCCCATGGCAGAGGCCTAGGCCAGCTGTAACTGGACCACTATAACCACAAGCACATACACCACCTTTTTTACTACACTGAAAATGTTGGGGGGAACAAAAACCCATGGGAGAGCAGGTTCCCTGTAGCAAACTTAGCCCCTCAGCCGACACAGGACCGGGACTGTGAGGACTCCTAGGCCATCCCACCAGAACCATCACTGCTAACACTCCTCTCCACTGCTTTTGAGGAGCTTGTCCATGGGAAGATGAGACACACGCCAGCCTATGGTGGCATTATTGCTTCCCTCTCAAAGGCCAAGAGACCCAGGATCCACTCAGACATCTTACTGTGTGCCCCACAAACCAGGCCCACCGAGGTACAGTGTGATGAGAGAAGACTTTCTACAGATGGCCTGGCAGAGCAGCTGCAGCAGAGGCTCTAGGAACTGAGCCCAAGACCTTCATGGAGGAGGTGTAGCTTGGTGAGACACTGGAGAACTTTCACTTTCTATTTTTCAAAGATAGACTATAGCTGGCAAGATGGCTCAGAAGATAAAATGTGTTCATTTGATCCCTGAGACCCATAGTAGGAGAAGAGAACAGACTCCCCCAAAATTATCCTCTGTCTCTTGGCTTCAGGACTGGGAGCTCGTTTCCTCCTATAGCCTTTAAATGCTTATACATATGTCCACACAAATACATAAGATGTAATTTAAAGACTAACACAAACATAGACAGCTTTGAAAGCAGTTTTACACTTAAGGAAATTTAGCAAAAGACAGGGAGGTCCCTAGAGCTCCCTATACCCAGCTTTCCTGGCAATATCCCCAGAAACATGCTTTTTAATGGCCATGACCTTTACTAAGTCCTGGTTTACACAGTAGCTCAGTTTTGGTGTCTGGCTTCCCACAGTCTTGGACAAGTGTGTATAAATACCATTACACAGTTCTAGAGTGATGACTCGGCAGTTAAAACTTGCTGCTCTTCCAGAGGATCTGGGTTTGGCTTCCAGTGCCCACAGGGCAGCTCACAACTATAGATAGCTTCAGCTTCAGGGGCTCCAAGGTCCTCTTCTGTTGTCCATAGGCACCAGGCACACACATGGTGCATAAATACATATTCAGGAAACACACACAGTAAAGATAGAGGCTGGAGATATGGCATAGAGGTTGAGAGCACCGATTGCTCTTCCAGAGGACCTAGGTTCAGTTCCCAGCACCTACATGGTGGCTCACAACTGTCTGTAACTCAATGCATGTGGTGCACAGATATATGTACAGGCAAAACAGCAATATACATAAAAATGAATATATATTTAAAACAACAAACAAAAACCCCTGAAATTAGACCATCACACAGAATTAGGCCATTACCTCTATCCTTCTTTCCCAAACCCTGTTCAGCCAACTTCTCTAGTCTTTCTCAGAAGCTACCTAGGTAGGCTGGCAGGTAGCCTTCTACACTGGTTGCTTTCTCTGAACATGTGATCCACGTCTCCCCTAGATCCACAGCTGGTTTCTGTGTGCTGACCAGCAACCCTCTGTGTAGATGTGCCTGCATTCACCCTTTCATGGCTCCTTGCCCCTGCTTGGTGTAGTTATGAGTAAAGAAGCTCTAAGGTTGAGCTGGGGTGATGGCTCAGCAGTTGAGAGCCCTTGCTGCTCTTGCAGAGGACTTGGGTTGGATTCCCAGCACTCACATGGTGGTTCACAATCAGCTGTAACTCCAGTTCGAGGGAAATCTGACATTTGATACCCCTCATCTGACCTCTGTGGGCATCAAGCACACATGAGGCAGGTGCGCACACACAGACACATACATACATGCAAAACATTAATATATATGAAATAAATCTAAAACTATGTTGCATGGTGACCAAGGAAGGTGTTTAGTGCCTGTGTAAGTGAGATGGATGCACTATATAACTTTCTTCTTCTGGTGATATATATATATAAAACGCTCATCTAAAAGTGGAAAATCTGAAAGTTTTAGCTAAAGGGAAAGACTGCAAGCTGCTAGTAAAGTCCCCTTTGAGACATACATACATGCATACATACATATTCATCCATCCCCGGGGTCTTCCTGCTACTGGTACTGTTGGGTAATCTGAGCAATGTGCTGAGGAAACATGTGCTGTGGGGGCTTCCTCCTTCAGAAAGCCCCTGCCAGTCTCTTGCTGTGACCCTGGGGCCATCCCTTCCTCTAAGCCTCAGTCTCCCTCTGGTCCCCCTCTGAAGCACAGGGCACATAGAACCAAAGGCACACAAATTTCTGGCTGGAAGAAAATAGACTAGAGCTGATGGAGAGCAACCTCCCAGGGATTGGGGTGCTCAGACCTGCCCTGTCTAGTGGGATTACAACAGTGGCCTCACTCTAAACAGCAGGTCCACTGTTTTGGGAGGTAGAGGGTGGAGAGAGAGGGAGAGCCTTAAGCACTGCCTTGAAGGTAGCCTGACCCTCCTAGAGCCTTCTTCCTCTAGGAAAATCAATTCTGGCTTTTCTACCAAGGGTCACATGGGATTCTGTGAGGACAAAAATTGGTCTAGCAAGAGAGGCTAGGGCAGACAAGGCAGCCACTAGCACCCTGGCTTCTGCCTCACAACTTCGACCTCAGGAGGGTGCCCCCTGAACTTCTGCTTTCTGTCTCCCTCCTGGTAGCACAACTCCTTAGGAATCTCAAGCTTCCTTGGTCAACATGCGGCTCAGGGCCTCACGCAGTGAGGACTCTGGCCCTGGTCCACTCAGCACTCTTCTCTCCTTCTGTAAGACCTGCAGGAGCCATTTAATATGTATGGAGTGAGCTAGGGCCACTTCTCAGGGAACGTTCGGCTATGCCTAGCCTTCCTGCTACAGTAGTCCTGCCAGCAGAGGATGAGTAAGGACATTGTAAAAGCATACAGGAACTGGAAAGCATTACCCAGGGGTATCCTCCTACACAGGAGGACAAATAACAGAGCCACAGTTGGCACTCAATAATCTGATAGAGTGTAGACCGGCTCTGCTCCTGAGGTAATACATACACTGTAGCTCTCATCTGCAGCCAAAGGCAGCACTTATCCACGGAGACTCAACATCCCTGCTTCCTGGATAGTGCATGGGGGTTCTGACCACTACCTCCATAATCAAATACCAGGCAGATGGGAATGGCACAGGGGGCTCCCTTTCAAAATCTATCCATTAGGTAAACATCCACAAAAGGCAGGTCCTCTGTGCCTTTGGAGCAAGCAGACACCGTCTTCCCTGAGGTGGGGGGCACGTGTGGAACCAGCTGCACTTCACTCTGTTGACATGTGTAGTGCTGGGCTCCCTGGAGGGCCCTCTGTGTCAGGCCCACCAGAACCCAGATCTCAGGTACATGTGTCACCTCTCAGTGTGTCTAGGTCCTCAGGGCAGAGGGAAGCAGGACTAGGCAGCAGCGTGTCCTGCTCCTGGCTCACCTCGGAGGTTCTTGACAAAGTCCTCCAGCTTCATTTTGCGCTCTGGCTTGACATTGGGGCTGTACATGTCTGAGTTGAGCAGGATGATGGCGAAGGCCAGGATGAAAATGGTGTCTGGGTTCCGGAACTGTCGCACCACCCCTGGGTTGCAGACACAGTACCGCTGGCTGGGAGGACAGAGAGCTGATCAGGGATCACCTGCGATGTCTGCTAGTCAACACTAACCTTTGGCCCTGCTACAGCCCATCCCACCCTCATCCCAGTGAGATGGCTGGCTGCCCAGAACAGACCTCCCAGCACAGCTCCCTGAGATCCAGTTCACTCATGGGAGGGCAGATATAGGAGGGAAAGCTTCAAGGCTATGCCTCTCATTATCTTGCCTGGAATGGGGATGTCCCAGTAGGCTATCTAGAACCACAGGGAAGGAGCTAGCTTCCCTTCACCATGGCTTCAGTGCCTGCCTGAGTCCTCTGCCTTCACCAGCTGACCAAATGTTCCACTCACTTGCTGTCTCACTGGCCACCACAGCCAACCTTCTGACAGCCTCTCTACTGGAAACCTCATGGAAAGGCAAGGGTAGAGCAGATGATAACATCTGTATGCAGCATAGCTGCAATTCAGCCTTCTTTAACCAGGCCCAGTTGAGTGCTGGTCCTTTCAGGAAGCCACCCTGGAGTGGTCCACCTTCCGTGTCCTCACTCCTCCCAACCCCACTGCTACAGTTGGGTAAGCAGTGGACAGGAGTCTATACTCAGCCTCAAACATGGAGGCCCCAACATGGCAGGTCTACACACTGTCCCAAAGGGAATGACTATAACTTCACTGTCATATCAAGTATGGGATAAGTGGGACCCTCCATCCTTCCACCTCTCTCTAAGGGAGGCACAGAGAAGTAATCTGTGTAAAGTCACACAGCAGGTAGACTGGGTGAATAGCCCAGGTCACACGGCTTTATAGCTTGTGTGATGGGGTAACCAGGAGACACTGTAAGGCCAGGAATGGGAAACTGCCTCCAGAAAGCCAGTGAACCTTGAGACAGTGAGCAAAATGCTAGCAGTGGAGACATTAGTTTCCTCATCTGAAAAATCAGAATAAGGTCTGACCTTCCAAAGTACAACTGCCAGCAGTCAGGGGTCCAGCCCTGGGACACAGGGAGTCAATTATGCATGGATGCCTATCCTGCTGTGGCCCTGGACCCCTGAATGCCATGAGGAGCATGCCCCTCCACTGATGTGGTATATCCCATGTTACCTCACACATGGCCTGACCTGAATGCCTCGATGAGCCGTTCCACTTTCTGAGCCTCCCCTTGGACTCGGATGTGTGCCTGGAACTTCCGGAGAGCTTCGTCTAGCTCCATGGCAGAGAAGTCCATCTCGTCCACAACACAGCTGGAATAGAGATGGGTAGCCTGTGAGAGCAGCCAGGCCCATGGAGGTGGCACATCCAGTTTTATCACATGATGGGGATTGCATCTCAAAGAGCCAAGGGTCCTTGAATCTACTGTGACAGACTGCCTGCCTCAGGGAAGCCTGCCCCTCAGATCCCCAGGCTTCTGAGGCATCTAGAGACCCAAAAGTTGTAGGAGGCCTATGCTGTGTGCATGTAAGCCATTCTCTACTGAGGAGCTCAAAGGTGGGGCTATTCTCCAATAGAGAGACCAGCACTGTAGTTCATATATCCCATGGGTACACAGTGGATGGCCCATGAAGAGAGCCCTCAGGTACCTGACCAGGATGTGTGCCCAGGCAGCAGACTTACTCTCATGTGGAGGGAACATGATTGGCAGGGGCCTCTCAAGAGCCACCTTGGAGACTAAGCTACCCTAGTGTGAAGGAGCAGGGAAGGAAGGGAGACAGGCACCTTTAATTCTGTGATGAGGCTGAGTAGAGAAGATGGGTTCTGGGAAGCATTTCCCAGAATGGTTTGGTGACCACATCACCTCTGAAAGTAGCTGTAGCTGCAAAGCTAGAGTGGACTATGGCAGTATCATTAGACTAGAACTTGTCTCCACTCCTGGGCCCATTCAGGGGCCCAACAAGAGCAGCAGACAGACAGAATCTGAGCAATTCAGCTGCCCTCCAGAAGGCTAGGAGGTGGGCTGGGGTGGGGGGTGACTACTTCCTGAGGCCAGTGCTATTTTCTAATGGGAGGAGAACAATGCAAGGATTTCCTGAGAGCAGAAATACAGTAGGTGGGGGGTGGGTAGTGGGGCCTACAATGCTGTGGCAATGAATCTGCTTTCCCTGCAGCTTGCAGTGCTGGCTAGTGAGAGGAAGGGGAAGAAACACATGAGGGCCATCGGGGAGGTCTGATGCACACCCTTGGCTAAGAAGCGTCAACCTTCTGCTGCTGCCTGCTCTATGCCGGCCAGCCTCCACCAAAGCTTTAGTCCTTTGTGTCTGGTCATGTCTATGTGCACATATGAAAATACAAGAAGGGTTTCTGCATGAGTGCATGTGTGAGTGTATTTGCACCCAGGCCCATACCCTAAGACCTGTGTCCTGTTTGAAAAGGACAGCATGGCCACCCCTTACATGGAGAGGTTGGGGCAGTAGTCCTTGCCTAGCTACCTGAGACCACAGTACAGGACACCCACCACAAAACACCAAAACTGGTGACTCTTTTCCATCTCTGCTCCCTAGCTGCTATTGTCCTCAACAGAGCACAGGGCTCAGCACATGGCAGGGGCGACCATGTGCACCCTCCCCAGTACTGACTTCTCCCCTGAGCTCAGCAACTCCACATTTCTGCCAGTTGTGAAATCCTGCAGAACCAGGACTGGGTACAATCCTAGCAGAGGTAGCTAGCAGGTCACCTGCTCTGAGCTCCTACCATTATCCATCTACATATGTCAGGGAAGAGATACTGGGGAGAAACTTGGGGAGACTGTAAGCCCTGGGCAGTACCACTCACAACAGAAGCAGCTAGAAGACAGGCCCAGGAGCCTTCCTCTCTGCAGTGCTTCCCATAGCCCAGTGTCCCACCCTCCAGCTTTCAGGGATGTTGGAGTGTGGTTGACTGTTCTTCACCAGGGAGATGGGGTTACGGGTTAGGCATGGGTAAGGGCTACTTGTCTATGCTGGATGAACAGTTGTCAGGTTAAGGTGGCCACACAGATGTGGGTTACCTGAAGGTCATATGTGATAGCAAGAGGCTCTGGGGATGGTGGTGGATGGAGGGATTGTGAGAGGGCAGTGGAATTTATATTAGACCCAGCTGGAATGTGTACCTGGCAGGATAGAGAAATATGGATTGGCATGGGGTGTTGTTTGGGGCAAATAAGTCTGGATGGCAGCCAAGGGTGCAGTTGGGGTGTGTGTGTCTGTTTACACAGCTCTCTATACTCCTGGACTTCCCAACTTCAGACTCACCAACTGTGGGCCCAAAATAGTTAGAAAAAAAACTAATTTTGTCCATGGTGAACACACAACTTGCTTCTGCCATTACTCACTAAACCTCACAGTATACAACTGTCCAGAGAGGATTGACATCATATGGGGATGATCAGTAACTCTGTTTGACAAATGGGCATTTTAGGATGTGCCCTGAGCATATTGGGGTTTTGGTCTCTGCAGGACCCATCCCAGGAAAGCAAGAGGTAACTTTATGTCCCAACAAGCAGCATGCCTGACACTGTACACGAGTAAATGTAGGTGATGTGGCATGTTGGGGATTCCATGGCTGACAGCATTTTGTGCATGTGGAATGGGGCCCTGACCCCCCAGACTTACTCGAGCACATCACGGTTGAACTGCTTCTGCCGGTTTCCCAGGAACTCACCGATCATCTGGCGGCTGAGGCCCTTGCGCTGCAGCAGGAAGTGGGCCACTCCCACTGGCGTGTCGGGCACGAAGCCGCGCTCAATGAGATACTGGATGCCCTTCTCAGGCTTCCTGGGTGGGATGAACAAGAAGAATGCTCAGTAATGACCACTTGACCCCTTTAGCAGGGGCAGGGGGTGGGACCTCTAATAGGTGTTCCACGTCCTCCCACTCAGTTTATCTATGCCAGTCCCTGGCCCTTGACCCCTTCTCCTATGCAGCATGGGTGCTGATTTCAGAATTCAAAAATGATATCCTACCTTGTCTGGTTCCAAGTCCTTTACTCCACTGCCCAGATCCCATGCTAGCACTGGGGAGGCCCCTGTGGGGGCTGGAAACATGATTCTCAGAATTACCTATAGACACTTCTGCAAGCTTGAACCACTGTGCCAGATTTGCTGCCTGCTCTTTCACATGGAAGCTGCTACTGACAGGTAACAAGTAGGGATCCTAACACTGGGCCATGATTACTGTGTGCAATCCCTGTGAGGACCCCCCTGAACCTATTCAAAGTTGCTCCTACATACAGCTTAGCATATCACCCTGTGTACACACCACATACAGGCACACATATACAAGCGTACACACACACACACTGCACGACATGCCTAGGTATAAGAACAGCTAACTCAAAGCTAGGGGTAGGAGGAGCCCCTGAGGGTAAGGGAGCCACAAATCTCAGCTTGACAGAGTCCCAGGCTTTACTAGGCTGGAAAAGCAGGAAGCAGCCTGCAAAGACAATGATAGCTCTTCCCTTATTGGTCCCTTTCTAACTTTATTGTATATGCACACGTTCAGCCAATATGGGCCTAGCTGACACCCCATAAACCTGGACCTTCCAGGGCTGTACAAACAGAAGACTTACTGAGAACTCAATGGAAGAGGAAGAGGCAGAAGAGGAGACAGAAGACTGTCACAGTAAGGAAGGGGAGTTACCTAGAGGTAGCCTCCGGGACTAGAGAACAGGCTAGTAAGCAGGGGGACTTATTCCTGCCTCAGCCAGAGAAATGGGACTCCAGCTTTGAGATTTGCTAGAAGCCTGCTCCTCTTGCCAGAGACCTGCAGACTTGCACTGTAAAAGGATACTCCAAGTTCTCTGAGAACTCTAAATTGTTCTCAGCTGGCTCCCAAAGCCTACTGGGAACATAGGCATGTAACCCATGCCATCTCTGCTTGGCAAACAGAAGCCAAACCCACTGCAGACCCAGAGGTAAAATACTACACACCTCTTGACAACCTGTGGCTATCAAGGGCATCAGACTCCTACTGCCCCATCCAAATAGTCACTTCCACAGCATATAGTTTCCTTATTTTCCTTTCTGTGTCTGTACTCCCACCCACCCTCACCCCCACCCCTCCTGGAAGGAAGCAGGACAAGAAGCCAGCTGGAGACAGAAAATGTCTCTACCTACTGACAGCTTCACCAGGACCTTCCAGGCCCTGCGAAGAAGTACCTACTCAGCACCAGGAAGCTTTGTGCTGAGAACACTGTGCTGCAGAAACAGATGCTAGACACCAGGCTTCACCAGAGGCTCTAACACTGGCCCTGCTGGTGAAGACAAGACCCTGGGAATGTGTCTGGGGCAGAACTACTGGGTTAAGTGAATCCCCTATCCTTACCAGGCTGTGGTCTCACTAGCTAGGTCCTCAGGGACTCAGAAAACATATGTATAGGCCAGACACAGCAGGTACAGACAGCCTATACCTGCTCTGGCTCCAGAGCAGAGCATATTACCTTTGACACCTGGCTCTGTGGGGGGAGGCAGGGGGTAACTGAGGGTCCAGGGAAGGGAGGGGAGGGGAGGGGTATTCTCTGATTCAGACAGGTTTCTTCCTACCCCCAGCCCCAGTTTTCTGTCTGTCTGTCTGTAAGCCTGAGCCCTCAGTTCACTAGCAGGGAGGTCCTATTGTCACAGGATGAACTGAGTGAGTTTGAAAATAGCTGTACAGATGAGTCTCAGGGTATATGTCCTGCTCTGGAGGGTCCACCAGAGACCACTTGGAGCTATGCAGAACCCCTAGGGCCAGGCTGGCCATTGGCTCCCTTTCCCTCTGTCCAGACACTAAGAGCTGTTAAGGGGTGAGGTGCCCTCTAGAGCCAGCCCAAGCACACCCAGTTGTGTGCCCATTAAATGGTGAGACCAGGTACATTCCCTTATCCCAGTCAGTAGAGGTCTATTCTATCTCCTGGGTAGGACAAAGCAAGTACCAGTGTTTACTGGTCCCTTGACAGCAGTGCCCTGGCACAGCTGGTAATGAAGTAGCCCAAGATGATCTGGTTCATTCCCCAACCCCATGATACACTGCCCGGCTTTGGCATTCTCTTACTTCTTTGCCTGTTCCCATACATACAGGTCCATGATATCAGGACTCCTAGACAGGCTCCTCTGCCCAGGGAAGTGGGGATGTTTTATGGGGTGTGAGGCTGTGGCATCTCCCTGAGCACATACACTTTTGAGGTTAAGGTGTCAGGGCCAGAGCCTGCAGTGATCTGCTGGCATGGCAAAGGAGGCTGGGAGCCTAAGTAGGAATAGACCTGTGAGTATAACAGATAGGGCCTTTCCAGGGAAGTCCTAGGGATACTCTCTAGGTAGAGGTCCATGGAGGACTTGCAGCCTGGGGCCCACAGGCTGTCCCAGGTTGGCTGGCACTGGGAACTGGGGGAGGGGAGAGGAAGGGTAGTCGCAAGCAGGATGAATGGGCATAGAGGCCTGCATGCTTGGAACAGGATGAGTAAGGGCCAGTTTCTAGGAGGTTTCCTTGGCTAGTCCGAGGGGATCAGAGCCAGGGCACTTTACTACCAAGCCAGGGGTCCTCTAACACCCAGTCATTACACAGAGGAGCAGCAGCGTGCAAGACAACTTGGTTTCTGCTGGTTTGTGTGTATGTGTCTGTGTAAGCTTGTGTGTGGTGGTCAGAGGTACGCAGGCAGAAAGGGGGCAGACTCATAATCCTTGACAACTACTACTTATGACCCAAGCCTGGGGTAGGAGGGACTGACCCTATATGGATGTCACAGAACAGAGGAAACCACAGTCCCTGTGGCTGAGATTAGTGTAAGCCACTTTGAGGGTAGGTAGACTGAGGGGACAGGCTATGATGAGGGATAACTCCAGAGCTCAATGGCAGCCCCTAAGAGGCTTCCTGCAGGAGTGACTACCTTACACTGGCCTCCACGCAGTGGGACAGCCATTTTGCTGGATACGCATGCTGTATAGTCCCTGCTGTGGACAACCTTGCTGTTCTTCCCCCATGAGGAGGGAGGTAATCCCTGCCCTATGTGGATGTGGTGGCCTCTATTCAAGCTTCCCTAGAGGAGGGAAGCCATGGGCCTGTTCTGATCTTTGAACTGTAAGCAGAGGGGTGTACCACAGTCCCCTTTGGCTATATGCCATAGACCAACCAAGTCCCCACCCTCTAAAACCATGTTTGTCATTGGTGTGTGAGGCAGGGAGGGTTCTGGTTATGAAGCCAGAGAACAGGAAGCCTGGGCTTAAATCTCAGTTCCATTTACTGGCTGGGGACCCTGAGGCAAGTCATTTAACCCCTCAAGGACCTTTGTATCCTAGGAATGACTGGGTCACCTGGAAAGAATGAAACAGGAAATTCAAGCTAGGAGCTTCCATCAAGCCCCTGGGAACTGTACAGATGGCAAGGAGGGAACAGGCTAGGTCTGAGCAGGACTAACCAGAGGGACACCATAGCAGCCTGGATAAAGTATGGCTTCAATTGCATGGTTGGAGAGACTGGGATCTTCTGAGGAGGAGCTGCATAGGGAATCAGGAGGGTTCCTGGTGGAGGGAACTACTCCCTTTAGTGACAACAAAATGAGGAGCCAGAAGAGTCAAGTTACTTAGCTCTAGGGTGCCCAGCAAGACAGTGACAGGCCTTTACATATTCTGTTGTTTTAGGAAGCCCCTAAGCCTCCCTGAGCAGTCAGTCCATACTCCAAGGACCTAGCAGCAGAAAGTGTTGGCTTTTGCCTCTGCCTCACCCACTTCTGTGTCTGAATGTAGGGGTCTTTCTGAACCAGGAAGAAGGTGAGCAGTGAGCCCGCTCACAGTTCCACCCAGCTGTCTACTTCCAGCTCTGGCAGGCCTGCTTCCTCTCAGTCTAGGCCAGCTTTCCTAGACATCATGTTGATTCAGACTACACAGTGTGACTACACTTCCCTCCACTGGTCTCTCTGGTCTCCTGTCATTCCGCTACAACCTTCAGTGACAATAGCTGCTATGGATGGCTCTGAGTGAGGACAAGAATGAGACTGTGAAATGACCTTACAGAGCATGAATGTTCATCTACCCCTCCCACAGCCAGCTGCACAGGGCCAAGAAAAACCTCCAAGACTGAGCTGAGCCTGACAGCAGCCACCCATAGAACCTCCTGGGATGGCAGCTGTAGGCCAGGCCTTGGCCCCTTTGTCTCAAAGTCTGTCCAAGTCCTGGGAAAAAAGACCCACACCCACTTTTCAATTGTGCCAAGGCTCAAACATGGAATACACTCCAGGTCTCAGAGTAGATCAGTGGTATAGTTGGTCCCCTTCTGCCTGGGGTTTCTGGATTCCTGCCATCTCCTAGAGCTGCCTACCAGATGTGCAACTGGGGCCTGGACAGGGGCAGGACAACAGGAGGTGGCATAGGCTCCCTAGAGAGGCCCTCCCAGCTTGCCTCTCTTTCTTAGTGCTCCCGTTTCATCTTTTTCTCTGGCTCTCTCACTGTGGGTCACCATGCAAGCCTCTGCAGACCCCTAGAAGGGTGCTCTGGACAGATAGGTACCTCACTTGTTAGGGAAGTATTAGGACCTATGTGTCTGGAGGGTTCTCAGAAAGGGTAGGACCAGGAGGGATGGCAGTAGTAAGGGGAGAAGACCTGAGACTCTCAGGAAAGCCACAAGCAGTGGTAGAAGAGGCAAGCAGGGGGCAGAAAACTGGGAGAGAAGTCAGAGGGGAATGGAGGTTGTTGGATCTCATGGATAGAGACCAAGCATGGTACTGGGACTGCTGAGGACCAGTAAACGCCTGGCTCAAACTCCAGGGCCTAGGGCAAAGCAGTTAGTCCAGGCAAGGCCACCAGGGCTCTCAGATTTATCCCTGGAGGGGCCCTGCGATTTTGTGAACTAAACCTGGAGCTACCAGCCATTACTGAGATCCAGAGCTCTTCCCCTCATCTATGGAAGAGCCTTAGAAATAGAACAGAAGGCTCTAAGACTAGCAACAAGGTTATGGCTTGTTTAACTGGCAAATTTACAGCAACACAGAATCTCCAAGGCACCCTGACCTGGTATCATGACCGAGTGAAGAAGGAAACTGAAGCTGAGTGCTTGCTTACTAGGGGGTGAGACAGGTACCAGCCAGAGCCTTAGGGTCTATTCCACATGGAACCCGACTGGTTCTTGCCAGTGCCACCAGTTAGATCTCAGAACCATAGCTGCTGCAGCTGTCCCTTTGGGCTCTAGACTGGCCTGGCCTTTTTCACAGCTATGCACCTATCCTGGTCTCCAATAACCACATGTGGCTAGTGCCCCTGGAGAGCCAAGTTAATTTTCATTAGTTTTAATTAATGCATACCTCTAGGTTGGGCCTTCCAGTTCTAGGTTGTGTCGGGCAGTATAAAGAGCTATCTCTCCAAAGTCACCTCCAATTTCCCCAGAAGTTTCTCAATGAATTGATTCTAAAATCCATGAGGAACAACTATCCATGAAGAGTGTGACAATGGAGGGGTCCTTGTCTTAAAATATCAATGACACATGAGGAGTTGGGGAGATGGCATTCACATGCATAATAAATGGGCACACACATGTGTATCAGCACCTGAACACTTACACACACACAGCAGATACATGAAAGTGTAATGGTTAGACCCAATAGTAAGGGTTGGTATATGGCCCAGCAGTGAACATTTGCTTAGCCTTTGCAAGGCTCTGGGTTCAGTCCCCAGCAGGGCAAAATAATTAGAAGAATAAAAAAACATAAAAAGAAAAAGCAATTTCAAACACAAAGGCACTGATGACCACAATAAATAAAATTAAACATTTCCACTAGATAAGAGCAGTGCCGTTAAAGCTAATTAGATTCTTCCCAGGGTCCTTTCCATTGTGTTCATTATATCTAGAAGAAAAACCCCAAGAAAAAAGACAATAAAGATAAATAGCTAGCAGGGGACATACTTGTAATTCTGAAAGAGTCATCCTTTAGAAGGCCTCATGATGGCATAGCCTAAAGAGTGACAAATACTGAACATCAGGAGGCCAAGGCAGGAGGGTCATAAGTTCAAGTCCTGCTGGGGCTGTACAGAGAGTCCCAGGCCAGCCTGAGCAATTCAGTGAGAGCCAGTCTTAAAATATGAGGACTAAGGATGTAACTTGGGGACTAAGTACTTCCCCTTGGTCTCAAGTTCAAGACCTAGAACTGAAAAAAAAGGTGCAGCCCATGAAGAAATGACAGCAAGTTACCTGGAAGATGTGCCATAAAAACCCATACATAGGACAGGGCTAACTCAAGTCAGCAGAAAATGCAAATTACAGCAATCCACACTCTGCCTGGAGGAAGCAGGGAAATACTAAAAGGAGTGGGTGGAGAGCAAGCACTGTCAGATTCAGGGGTGAGAAACAGGTATAATCCCCTTTAAACATGAACTTGACAGTTCTGATGTCAAAGAAAGTCTCTACCAAGGAGCCTGAATTCCACTGAGAAGGTGCTGGGACAGTCCATATAGTGTCACATTTCCAGAAACCTAAAGAGGCTGAAGCAATGGCCAAATAAATAGGGCTCACTAGCCAGCCAGACTAGCTAAATCTCTGACTTCCAGTGTTAGAGACTCCAACCCAGAGAGTAAGGTGAAGAATGCAAGAGGACACATGACATCAACCCCTGGTCCCCACCCCATGTGGCACACAGGAATAAAGGGCCATATAAGTAGCAAGCAAGACTTTCAACAGCCAGCCATTATGAAGTCCTAGGTCAAAGTCATCTAGCACAGGCCAAAAGTGATGACAGGCAGGTCAAGTAAGAGTAATGCATATGTTTGTCCTTGTACTCATCACATACCAAGCTTGCAATGCTTACAGTCTGGAAGGAGGCGACATCAGTACCAGCCCTGTTTCACAGATGTGAAAAATACAAAATAGGCCCACAGACAAAAAGACCTGGATAGGCTTGGGGAGACAGTTCAGTCATCAAAGAGCTTGCTACATAATTACAGGGATCTGAGTTGATGCTCAGCATCCATGCAAAAGCCAACTATCCCAGTCCTGGGGAGGCAGAAACAAGAGGACTAATCCTAACCCTAACCCTAGCCCTAACCCTATGGCTTACTAGCCAGCCAACCTAGCTGAATCACTGACTTCCAAGGTTAGTTAGAGACCCTATCTCAAAACATAAGGTGAAGAATAAAAGAAGACATGTAGGATCTCTCACATACGTGCATACACATAACGTGAGTGCGCAAGAGCTCCCACAGTTAAAGATTATGCATCCTTAACTGTAAGGCTTTTGTTGTCAGGAAAGATATATTTGTGTTTCACATGTAATTAAGTAATGATAGATTGAGAAAGAATCTACAAAGGACATAGCTGGTTGGCCAAGGAGATTGTTTCTTCTGCCTCCTGCACCATACTGCTGGCCTCCACCCATCCACTCTGCTTAACCCCCATTACCCAGGGCTGAGAGGCAGTCCTGGAGCAGGGCAGTGTGTAGGAATAGCAAAGCCAATGTAGGACAAATGGACTAAGCAGGACACACTTGTCAGTGACCTGTGGGTTCTGGATGTAGCTTGCACAATGGTGGGTTGGCTCCTACATGCAGCAGGCCACAGGTTACAGGAACCTCTCTTGGTAAATGTGGAGTCCTAGACTCAGCTCCCGGAGGCCTCAATGAGGGCTACATACTACACCCTTCCTACCAGGCCCCTCTTACCCACTCCATCTGCACTGCTAGGGATGCTCAGAATCATGCCATCCTAGTTTTGGAGGAGCTGCAGGAAACAGCAAGGTGTGGCTCAGATATGGCTGGCCCCCACTGTGCCCCACTACCCTCCTGTGGCCTTTCTGGGAAACTACCAGAGTGTATACTTATAACCAGCAGGCAGGCTAGTCACATGCTTTCCAGGTTCACAACCCCCAGGGAGATCAGGCTGGTTTCTGATGACCCCAAATCCCAGAGGCCCGAGGGAAGGAAATAATGTAAAATCTCAGGTTAAACAAGAGCTGCCAAGGTGCCCTCAGAGGGTGTGCTCAGCCCTCCCCACTTCCCATGCTATTTTTGACCCTGCTAAGAATAGCTTGCTTTAAATATCCATCTCTAACCCGGCGTGGCTCTCAGGGTTGCTGGCTGCACCTTCCCTGAGCCCCTCCAGAGCAGTCATGCAAAGGACCCAGTCCACAGCTCCCCTACCTTGCCTTTTCCCCAGGCCCCTACATAGACTTGCTACCTGCTTGTTCTAAGACCTTTGTGCTTCACATCAGCCCTGAACCTGGCATTTGAGGCTGAGCCAGCTATGGGGACACATGTGTGGACATGATGGATAGGGATTTACCACAGAAAAGTCCCCATTCTGCTGTCTAGCTCATGAACATCTGTCACCTCCACAAGTGGCCCCTGGAAGGAGCTGGGTCTCCTAGGATTTAAAGCTGCTCTAACCATAAACATGGCGCAACATACTCCTTACCCTTATAAAGGCTACCTTAAATTTCATCCTTGGTAAGGGTGTGGGTAGAGGCTCACAGTAGGAGGGAAGATGGATTCATCTCTTGCCAGTCCTGCCTGGGCCCAGGGGTATGATTGTGAAAGCCCATGCGGGTCCTTCCTCCATGCATGAAAGGGAGGGGAACTCACTTGTTAAAGAGATTCAGGCCAATTCGGTAATGCCTCTTACGGATGACATCNTTGCTGAAAGCTGGAGAGTCCCAACTGTTGCGGGTCTCTTTGTGGTACGTCTGCTTGCTGAGTGTCTGTTCCCGCAGGCTGTCCCGTGATGAGGACTCAGAGCTGCAGTTTATGGTGTCATTGGAGTTGGAGGTGCTGTTGATGCTGTCATTGTCCCCATCTGAGTAGTCAGACTCAGATTTGCTCTGCCGGTTGGCTGAACCATTGATGGCTAGGTGACTCTCAAGAGGTCTGGGGGGCCGAGGCCGCAATTCANGTTCCTCCCGGGGGAGGCCTTTGGGGGGGCCACCGTGGGGGCCATGCTTGGGGCTGCCCTGCTGCCCACCGACGCTGCGCTCATAGGCACTCTGCCTCTTGAGTGAGCTGCGATCGGAGCGGTCACTGAGTTCCACGGAGCTATCACTGGGTGGCTCAATGGTAAGCAGGGGTAGGTGCTCCACCCGCAGCCGTGGCTCTGGCCGCTCCAATGATGGTGTGCTTCGGCAGCTTGTGTCCGTATCAGCCTTGTCCTCTTTGTGGGCCAAGGCCCAGTAGTCCTGGGCTGCACCCCCAGACCTCAGCCGCAGGTCCGACTCTGTGCTGGAAGGCCGATCACCAGCCTGTGAGAGCGGTAGCGGTGGTGACAGCTCTTCCTCATCAATGTAGAGGGTGACATCACTATACGAGGCTGTCATTTCATCCAATTTGCGGTGGTCCATGCCATGTAGACCTGGTTTGGGCTCAGTGTCCCGAGCCCGGGCCGTGTCTGAGGCTGGTACCTCCTCACTGTGTAGGCTACGGCAATTGAGGGCATCATCGATAGATTCAGCCAGGGATTTCACCTGCCTGGAGAAGGCATCCTCCAATTCCGTGATGGCATCTGCAAAGTCACTGGAGGGGGCTGGAGACTTGAGGGCCGGGTCACTAAGGTCTCCACATTCTGATGGCACCAGGGCCCCCAGCTGGGAGCCATCATTAGTCACAGAGACCTGCTTTCCCTCAAAGTAGGAGCTGTGCACCTTCTCGGGGCCCTCGAAGGAGAACTGCATCCTCATGTTGGACAGCACAATGCGGCGTGACATGCGGTTCTCCGACATGGAGCTGCGCAGGCGCTCAAAGTTCTTGTTCATCTGGTACTGGCGGAACGCCGTCTGGATGGTGCGGGCTGCATGGCGGGTCACGAGGCGTCCCCCATACTTGCGTTCTAGCATTTCCACCTAGTGCAGTAAGAAGAAGAGAATGTGAGTCCTGTGTGATGACACAGAGATAGACAGCTATGCTCTTCTATTCTCCATAGGGATGTAACCTGGGATATTCTTACCATATTCCCAAGTGGCTTAAAACAGCAGCTTGGGCCTGCTGAGGGTTTTCAATGTCAAATGGGACAGATAAGTGCCAGGATAAGATGAGATTGGGTAAAGGTGGTGGTGCACAGATGCTGAGCATCCCAACACTTCTGGTCATAGAAGCTGGTGGGCCCTGGAGGTTTTCTCAAGATGCATCTACAGATGTCACCTGCAGAGCCTGAAGTATGAGCAGTCAGAACCTTGCCAGGGGCTTGGCTTGACCCTGGCTCTGTCTCTCATCAGCTCTGGATGAGCCTTGGAACCATGAAGCTCCCCATTTCCTTATCTGTGATGCAGGGCAGCAGTAGGAGCCACTTTCTAGTGCTTTGGTAAGTTCACAGTGATGAGCCAAGTGCTTGGCACAGGCCATGGGCATCTGGCTAAAGACCTCAGCCCCATTCCTAGGTTGTAGTTGTGAGGTCTCTATCCTTGCTACACAGATGGCTGTGGTGATAGGGGAAGACTGGCAGGGCTGGCTCTCCTTCTTTGCCCTACAGCCCTGAGTGCAGATGGGTGCACAGCTCTGAAGGGCACAGTTGTGAAGTGGGAGGGATGTTGGGCAAGCTCTCAGGCACCTCAGCTCAGCATCTCTCAAGAGTCACCCATGGCCTCCTAAAGTCCCAGGTCTCACAGTCTGCCCAGCCTGAGAGCTAATCCTGAGTCCTGATCCTGGGTGAACAGGAAACACACTCCTTCAGCTACAGCCTGTCTGTAGGAATCAGCAATCTAGCTGCAGTCTCTAGCTGCTGGGGCACAGCTTTCTTTATTCGGGGATGGGGAGAAGATTCAGGTTCCCAGGAGGAGGTGAAACCCTGATTCCACCAGTCTGGCACTGTGGGCCATCACCTCATCATGCTTGGCAATGCAAAAGGGCAACATACAAGGTCCCTGCCTTGGAGAGGAAGAGAATGTTTGAAGTTAGACAGATGCAGTCTGATACAGAGCACCAGAGAAACTGAGCAAAGCCAGGGCTGTGGTCCACATCTGGGAGAGGACCCTCTGCACCCCATCTCGGGGCCTCCAGGAAGCTGGACTAGAGAATTCTCAGGACACCAGGCCCAGTTGAGCAGAGAAAGGGCTCCAGGGACAGCCACAGAGGCTCCGGGTTTCTCCCTCAGAGACGGCTGTACTACCATATCAACCAACAAAACTACTACTGGCTGAGTGGTCATCGAGCTCAGGGTCAGGAAGAGACCTAAGGTGATCCTGGGAAACCATCTTCCTTCTCTCAATCCCCTGCCTAAGAAGGCCTTGGCCTGGAATCCCTGTCAAGGGCTTCAAAGACATCAGAGTCACCAAAGCTTACTCCATGGCCTTCCCTGTCTGGACCTTGGGGATTAGGCAACCATCCTGCTTCCCAAGTTCCCCAAGTTTGTGTGTATTGTGTTGGATGATGGCTCATTTAGGAGGGCAGAAGTGGGCTCTGAAATGAGTCACCAAAGAAAGTTCCCCTCTGTCTCTCCTAAAAGTGGGGATTTGTTGACCCAGCCCCACTCTTTCTTACTCTTGAACTCATCATAGCTATCCTGCCTTCTGGTCTGTAAGTGACATGAGGCCCTGTCTATAGCTCTTATGGGACCCAGAGGAGGGAAAAGCAAGTAACACTTGCTACCCCATGGGATATGAGGGACTGGATCACATACTAACACAGTTCTTACCTTTCTGAGGGACTCCACTATCTCTGATCTCAGATGGCAGGAGAAAAGCCAGTAGCCAGGCATCACAGTCAGTGCCAGAGAGGCTGGTCCTGGGCCAGAGCTCACCTCTATGGGTTTACTTGCTGAGAATTCTCTCAAAGAAGTATGCATGAGAATCCAGAGGACTTGCCTTCCACAAAGCACAACTGCCACCACTCAGACCTGAGATGGTCATTCCCTCATCCCTAAGCTGGCCTCCTGCTCTCAGGAAGGACAAGGATAGAGGGCTGGGTTAAGGAGAATGCATCTGACTTTACAGTGACTCTACCTTCCTCTCACAGCTCTCGTGTCATCTCCTCCTCCTTTGCTTTGCTTGCCAGGATGCTCAGTACAACATGGAGTATGGCATGGCTGCTGATGTTAAAGCCTTTTGCCTCTTCCAACTCTTCCCTGCCATCCTTTTTGTTTCTTACACACAAAGACACACCAAGAATGACACACCAAGGTTATTCTTGTCCCAGAGCCTTGGCACATACTGTTAGCTCTTCTCCAAATGCTCAGTTTTCAGGCCAGCTACCTTCATCTGACACAGCCAACACTCAGAGTCCCTCTACTACTTCCTCTAGAATTGCAACCCCCAGGGTCTGTGTCACTTCCTGCAATGAAAATATCTTAACTGCTGACTTGCTTGTCCACCCACTGTCCAGGAATGTTGCTCAGGTACTGCAGCCTCATTTGCAGGCTGTCCCCATCCTATTATTTGGCACAAAGGGAAATTCAGCTATAGGTGGAATGAAGGTGAATAGCATCTCAATCCTGCCCAATTCTATTTCATGGTCCTGTGTGGATGACTTCTACAACAAACTCCTCAGGGACCACTCTGAATCTAGGCAGAGCTGAGAAATTCAATGGAGGCCTGGCAAAGCAATCAAGGGCACAGCTGTCAGGGAATATCTGCTACCAGTCAGTCTCCTTGTGAATCTCAACTATGAAGGTAGTTGGCCTGGAAGGAGGATAAAGCTTGTGAGGAGAGGGGTACAGGGGTAACAGCACAGGTATGAGAGATCAAGACTGAGGGATGTCCGCCAAGAGAGAAGAACCACCCTAGGGCATCGTGCCCTGAGGAAGATGGGGCTGCATAAACCTAGACCTCTGTGTCTTCAAGAACAGAGGCCCTTGGAGAGCAAATGGAACAAAGTGGCCAGCAGACATGGGAAGGAGGGAGAGCACAGCATCTGTGGGCAGTGGGAAGGGGTCCTGGTGTTAGCCCATGGGACTGCATGGGAAGCATGGGAACCTGCTCAAAGTAACAAGGCCCAGGGCTTTGGAATACTGACCAGATGTTCTGTTTGTTCCTACATATCCCTATAGTTCAGGGATCTCCTAAAACCTGGCATTGCTCAGAGACACAATCAAACAGCAGCTGATTCACTACTGGGTACCTGCACCATGAGGATTTGCTCTGCTCACAGCAACCCCAAAAGTGGGTTAGGCTAACTGATCCTTGGGTCTAAGGCCTGAGGAAGAGCTTCAGCATTCAGTGCAGACATCTTCTAAAGCATAGATACTGTGGAGCCATAGCCACAGTAGCCCCCCTTCCTCAGGCCTTTCTTGGACCCTAAGGACCTCCACGGCCACCTTGGCAACCTGTGTCCTGGTGGTACTGGGCCATGACACTCAGATACTCAACACAGGCCACATATCCTGCAGTGAGGGATATTGAGACCTACAAAGGCAAAATTTGAAGAGGGCTCTATATAAGTCCCCAGAAAGGATGTCAGTGCCCCTGACCATCAGTGTAAATCCCTTCCCACATTTCAGCAGAGTCGGGCTGGGAAAGGCTCTGAAAGAAGTGGAGGCAAGGATCCCCTCTTCCTCAGATGTGCACACCAGCCAGTATCTGGAACCCATCACCAAGAACATCAGGCAGCTGAAGCCTCATGCCATTTGGGAGACCATGGATAGTGGGCAGGGACCCCTGCCACCTACCTGCTTGTCTTGCAGATCTGAAGAGAGCTCATAGCTCTCAGAGAGTGACCGAGAGCGCTTGATGGCCTCCTCCTCAGCCTGCTTACGCAGGACTGAGGTCGAGTGCTGCAGCCGGGGCCTCCGTGTGCGCTGTTGTGGTCCTGGCCCTGCGTACAGCCCATAGGCACCCACTGATGTGTGCTCGTAGTGGTCTGGACTCAGGCTGGAACCAGGTACCAGGGGACCCTGATGGTAGGCTGAGGGGCTGTCCAGCGATGTGCCAGTCTCGCTGCTGGGGGCCTCGCCCTCAACACTGCAGAGGAGAGAAAGAAGGGGCACATGCTGAATGGGAATGCAGAACCTGGGCAACAGGTGAGGAAGAGTGCCCCAACCCCAGGTAGCCAGGGCTCTGCGAGCCCTTTGCTCTCCATCTTCCTGGAGCTTCTGAACAACTTGCCTAACATCTGGCATACTGTACTGTAGGAGCTGGCTTCCCAACCAAAAATATCAGCCCTCCAAAAACAGAGGTTTTGACCCACTGTGCTAATGGCCCTCAGCACTTAGAACAGAGCCTGGCCAGTGCTATGTGCTCAGTATGTTTTGAATAAATAAGAACTTCACCTCTCCTGCCACTTAAATTAAATGTAGGGCTGGCTTTGTACACCCATATTCCCATAACTACATTTAGACATAAGATCTTTTAAAATTATTTTTTTCTTTATCTTTATAAGTGTTTTGTCTGCATGAATGTATTTGTCTGTGCCTGCATATCTCCTGGAATCAGAGTAACAGACAGTTATAATAAGCTACCATGTGGATGCTGGGAACTGAACCCAGGTCCTCTGCAAGAGCAAATGCTCTTTACAGCTGAGACATCTCTCTAGCTCCCTGGACATAGTGTCATCGAAATAAAAGACATTAGGGTGGACTGAACTGGTGTCCTTCTAAGAAGGTGAATGCAGGATCGAGCATGTACAGGGAAAGACAGTGAGGTCATGAGGCGAGGCACACTAAGGAGAAGGCTCAGGAGAAGACAGGCCACACCTCCATTGCAGACTGGCAGCCTCGAAAGCCTGCAGATAATGAAGGCCTGTGAGTGAGGTTCACCTCTGGCATTTGTCATGGCAAGCTTGGAAGCAAACATGACGTTATAAAAATATTTTAAGTTTTAACACTCGCTGAGAAGAGGAGCTGTAACTCTTGTACAGGTGATGAAACTGAGGTTCCCCAAAAATACTGTCCCAGGTACCACAGGCAGAAAACTGGTGTCCCTTCACCTTACTGCCTATAGTCCCACAGAGCACCTACATGCCAAGCAGGAGCAAGGCCAACTAATGGGGACAGAGGGACTGGCTGCTGACTCATGCTAGCTCTGGGCCTGGAACACTCTATTCTGCACAGATACTGTTTTTCTCTGCAGTTGCTTTTCAGTGTGGGATGGGGAGAAAAAGGAGGCACTGATTTGAAGAGTTTCTAACACAAGCCCTTACCCTTTGCCAGGCTTCCTGGCCCTGTGAGACTAGACACCCGGGTGCTGGCAGGACTCTAAAAGCCCTGTAGTCCCTGGGGCAGGGTGGAGGGTCTCTAGAATGGGCACAGAGAGAAAAGAGAAGGGCCCCACCCAGGCTGCAGCTCTTTCCAATGTCTGCTTTTCAGACCAGTAAGGAATGTCCCTGCACTAAGCAGCCTGGCAGACAGGCTGCCCCTGCCCAGTTCTGCTAGAGTCTTGTTGTTTGTACTCCAGGGCTAGAACAGACTCCAGGGGGTCTATCCCAGGGTGGGGCCCATGGGAAGGAGCCTGAAGCAGGGAGGACCAAGGCACTCTGCACCAGGGACAGCAGCAAATCCCAGCACTTGCCCCTGCCTCCAGGGACAGGCAATTGAACCTCCCAACATGCCCCAGTGGATAAAGTATGACAGCTGTTCTTTGAGGAAGACCTGGATCAGAAGCTGGGAGACATGTTTTACCTGGCTCTGCGTATAGGTTTTCTTTGAATAGTTTTAGCAGCTTAGTCTAAGAAATACCACCCTTTAAGGCTTTCTGGCTATCACAGAGCCACTAGGATCTATGTGTGTGTAGGGGAGAGTGGGGGTGGGCAGAGAATGTTAGATCTGAAAATTCTCTCAGTTTACTGAAGCCTGGGCTAGCATTTTTCATTAAATGCTCAGAACTTCAACCAACTGTCATGAGGAGAGAGTATGTCCCATTATAAATTGGGCCACCACCAACAATATGAACTAACCAGTACCTCCAGAGCTTGTGTCTCTAGTTGCATATGTAGGAGAAGATGGCCTAGTTGGCCATCATTGGGAAGAGAGGCCCCTTGGTCTTGCAAACTTTATATGCCCCAGTACAGGGAACGAACGCCAGGGCCAAGAAGTGGGAGTGGATGGGTAGGGGAGCAGGGTGGCGGGAGGTTATAGGGGACTTTCGGGATAGCATTTGAAATGTAAATGAAAAAAATATCTAATAAAAAATTGAAAAAAAGAAAAAGAATGAAATTGGGCCACTGAGGGTACAGAACAGCAGCTTCCACTGGGAAAGCCCACCCTGGCTCTTTGACACCAAAGCTGGGCCCCACTTCACTCAGGTCAGCACACACAGGGATGTGGGCCCCTAAAAATCAATGCATGTTCTGGTCAGGGGCTAGATTTGTGTGTTCTGAACTGGAAGAAATACAGCTTGCGCCTTCTGTAGGGGATTTCGAACCAGTTGAGCACTGAACCAGAAGTAGATAGGCAGTCACCACCATCCCTGGAGAAGAGCCTAAAGCCCCTTGGTGGTCAACAGGCTACACCAGAACCACAGGGGGCTAGCTCAGTGAGACATGGGCTAGGCCTGGCTCATGATGCTGTCCCTGACCCTCAAGCCCAGGGTGAAGGAGCAGTGACCAGAGAGATTTAGTCTTTTGTCTGGTTCTTGAACAGCTTGAAGGGCAAGGCATTCTGTTCCGGTGGATGGGGAGAGAGCAGGGTCTAGGCTGCCTGAAAGCCCGGGAGTGCCAGCCTACTCAGTAGGTCTTAGCTTGTGGCAAAGAAGGTGAGTCAGAAACTTATCCCCCAGCTGGCTTTGCCTCCATGGATGTGACATCAAAGTGGGTACCTGCCCTGGGGGGCACTTTTAGGCTGAGCCTACCATGAAAGAGGTCAGAGATAGACAGAAGCTTTCTGGAGCTGTGTTACTGCTCTGGGCAGTTTGAGGCCAATAGGTTGGCGAGGGAGAGGGAGAAGGGAGAAGGGAGAAGGGAGAAGGGAGAAGGGAGAAGGGAGAGCGAGAGAGGGAGAGCGAGAGAGGGAGAGCGGGAGAGGGAGAGCGAGAGGGAGAGCGAGAGAGAGCGAGAGAGAGCGAGAGAGCGAGAGAGCGAGAGAGAGCGAGAGGGAGTGAGAGAGAGAGAGAGAGAGAGAGAGAGAGAGAGAAAGAGAGAGAGAAGGAGAAAAGACTAGGTCTCTCCAGAGCTTCCCCTGTGAGAAGGGAGAGGGGGGATGGTCACCAAAAGGCAACTCATCAGTGCCTCATTCAGAGCCAACCCAGCCTCACTCAGCTGGAATCACCTTCTTCCACATCTACGTGAATGACAGCCCTGGAGCTGTGTGGTGGAACAGACTTTTCACAATCCAGAAAAACACACCCAGGACCAGGGACACAGCTCAGCAGATAGCAACCCAAGTTTGATGCCCAGGACCCACATGGTAGAAAGAGGGCCCACTCTCCCTTAAGTTGTCCTCTAATCTCCATACACATGCTGTGGTACATACATACATACATACATTCACACACAAAAGAAAATAAATGTAGTTAAAAACATCTATATCTTGCTCTACCAACAACAACCCAAAAGATGAGAGGACAAAGCCAGCACCCAAGACTTCTCCCATGTGCCTCAAAGACCTATCACAGCAATACAAATCCAAAGCCACACAGATAACACTTCTAAGTGGAAAGGCCCATGCTGCCAAGCCAATGAGAAAAGATACTTAGACCACTGCTAGGGCAGACATGAGCAGGGCTGTCTTACTCTACTCTGATGGACCCCTGGGCATTCAGGGAGGGATCCAGGAGGACTTTTCTCTGCAGCGTCTTCCCAGAGCTTCTTTATGAAGTTGATTCAGCTCCACCACACATTCTTTTGGGGAGGGGTAGGCAAGAACTGTCCCTTACTACAAAACAACAACACTCACTCAGAGTGTCCCTGGGATATAGCCGTTCGTACTGCGATTTTTCTACTGTGCAGTGAGTTTGAGGGGTATTTCCACATATGACATATTTTCCCCAGGACATCACCATGCTATAAGTGGAAGATTGTTCTGTATGTCAGTCTCCACCCAGACCTGGCCTGGTACCTCTTCAGTCTCCTGAGCCCTGGTTCTGTGTCTCACCCTCCCTCCACCCAGGTTCATCGCCCTAAATCCAGGTCTGTCTGACAGGGATGAATACCTGAGAGTGTGTCTTTGTTGATACCCCTCAATTTACCATGTCTCTTCCAGACTCCTAGACGACAGGCAGATCAAGGACTGGGACGAGATATACATTCCACATCCCTGAGAATTCCTAACTGTTCAGTTTCTAGAATGTTCTATGGCAATTAGGTGGTTGTTGACTGTCACATGTCTCAGATGTTCAAGGTTCAACATTCATTCTAGGCACATGCTAAGGAAAGAAGACCAACACACAAAGGGATACAACGATTTTCACAGAGCTGTGGACTCTAAGCTTGCAAGATTAGAAATAAATCTAGACACCCACCTAAAAGGGACTGACTACAATTACTTTTATACCCCCACACAGGAAATAACGTCAAGATGGGGAAGATTTGACCTGACAGCTGTTCTTGTGAAGAGACCTGGAGAGGTTTCAGCTGACTATAAGATTGATGTGAGCTGATGCCGGCACACAGCTGAGGCCCTGTGCCACGCTCGACAGAAAGCCAGGAGCAAAAAATAGCCCTGGTGCAGTTGTCAGATCACAGTAGAAGCCTCAACATCTCAGAGCTAGGCTGGAGGTGGCAGACCTTTCATCTTTCCCTTCTCAGCCCCCTGCAGACATTGTGAATCTATCACTGACTCCCTCCTGCTGATCTTGAGTGGAGCCTCAGCTGGGTTCCATATAGATTCCCTATATCTGATCCTAGCTGGCATGGGAGACAGACCCTGTGGTCAGACACAAATTACTGCAAGCTGGGTCATCTGGGCAGGATAGGTCAGAAACAGCCCCTCTCAGGGTATATGATCCTTTGCTTCAGTCCTAAAGGATGATAAAATGATTTCTCCGAGGGGAAAAGAAAATACTATGTCCCATGTAGTCCCAATATGAGAAAGGAGGAGGTGAGCACTCTTCCTCTGGAGGTATGTAACCTGCATGGGTCACCCCCAAGAGTGAGAAATACTGCTTACCTGACTGAAAGTTGCCCCAGCCCCACGGGACAGGTCTCAATCTGTAGCCTTTAGTTACATCTCTTGTCCTCTGAGTACTATGCTATCATCTGATCCCAGTCCCCAGTCCTTCTGACGGCCTTGCCACCTTCCACTAGGTTGTGTACATGTGTGGTTCTTCAGTAGATAGGGCATGAGCTCCCATGCTCAAGAAGGAGGGTCATGGTGACTAGGCAGGCCTGGTGCCCCATGGACAGGTGCATGCTCTGCCCCAGGGCTCCCTTCCTATTTGAGGCTCACTTCAGAAGGCCAGCTTTCCACCCTCTCCAGTCTCAATCGTTTCTGCCTTACAAGAGACGGTCTGTAAGTTTCATAGACTGAGTGAGGCAGAGATCACACAAGAAACCCCAGAGTCCCTGCTGCCTCAGTGCACGAGGCATAGAGTAACTGCTTACTCCTTTTCTGCTTGCACACTGCAGCTGTATGACAGGAGTAGGGATCGTGGTGTCTCACTTTTCCATTCCAGTGCCAGAGAACAGAGAGTGGCTGTTGCAAGAGGCTGTTGCTGGACATAGCAGTGTTGATACAGAGCCTGCACAGAGAGGGCTCCACTCATAAACGAAACACTTTTTAAAGGTTGGTTACTCTGACTCGAGGAGGGAGGGGCCCAGCTGCCCAGGACAGCCTCATGACTGGGACCTCAGAGGCCCTGCCTACAGGACAGAGAAAAAGTCTGTATGTCTGCACTAAAAGCTCCAGGATACACGAGGGACTCAGACCAGATCCCAAGGGCCAACTAAATGCTACATCCTGGTCCTGGCCCTGGCTCTAGTCCTAGCTGTGTGTGAGTCCAGGTGGGGGTAAAGGCCTTGGCCTTTTTGTCTTGGATGTCTCTAATTATGGCCTGTGAAGTCATGAATGACTTTTTCTCAAGAAAAATGTTAGTCAGAAGTCCCTCCAGGCAGCAGTGCTGGCATAGCAGAAGAAGGGACCTGCTTTTTACCACCAATGACCATGGTGGTGGAAGCAAGCTAAGGTCTATACACCTAGGAATGTTCCAGGCTTCACATGTAACTAAGCCCACTCTTCCATCCCACACAGCAAGACAGGAAAACCAAAATTCAGGCAGGCTGGCTTGAGCCCAGCACTGACCCACATTTACTTGGTATTTCTTTGTTAAGAGTGAGGATCATACACAGTCTTACCTGAGATGAAACAGCATTCACTGGTCCTACCCATACCCATAACCCCTCCCCACACACACTGCCATCACCTAGAGAGGACTTAGAATATGTAACCCCAAAACAGGAAAGATTCAGTATAATGTTTGGGAAACAAGGAGGAGATATCTCCTGGGGAACCATCCCTTTCAGAACAGGCTGGGACTGGACTAGAGGACCCATGCTATCTGGGAGACCCAGCTGTGGTTAAACACTCACATTTAAGCATCTTGAACCAGATTCTAGGCAGTCTGCACCTGCCAAAGCCAAACAGCCTCATGACATATGCGTGCCTCCTGTGGCTTCCCTAGGCAGGGTTTCTGATTTCCAAAATATGAGGATGGAGTAGGTCAGGCCGACCAGTCTTAAGCTTCCATATGGCTCTTAGCTGCTTGGGTGGCATTAATTGAGGTTGATCAAGGACAGGGGACAATCTTGGTCTCTTCCTGTCCCATGTGCTCCAACACAGCCTCAGATTGGTTAGGTGGGGTTGTTAACACAGACCAAGGCAGAGCCTGGGGAGGAAGTGAGAGGACTGTGTCCTCTAAGCATGGGTAGGGCTGGCACAGCTCTAGAGGGGAGGCTCTATCACCTTAGATCTCAGTAGGGCAGTCCTGGAGCCAAGGGGGCAGGGTCTATGTGCCAAGTGGCAGGAGCAGAAGGGAGGCATCAATTTGGTGGATTTGCTGGAGAGGGGTGGGTGTTCACAGGGTTGGAAACATTAATTAGCCTCCTGAGTGGCTCTAGTCCACCCTACTCCCTGGGTAGGCCAGAGCCAGCTCAGGCTAACCATTGGGACAACCTGGCCCTACATTCGGTGGCTCACAGAGGCTTCAGATGAGTCAGGACTTTAGTCATGGCAGCCCTTAGTCCTTTCACAGGCTGATTTGGCCCCAGGATCAGAGTGCAAAGGCACAAGAGATTGGGTAAGGGAAAAGAAAGAGGTGGGGGAAAGCCATTTTTTGACAGGCCCTCTGCCCTGTTGCTAAATGGTTCCTGGACAGGACTATGCACTGCTGGTGATGGAGAAGTCTTAAAGACCAGAGAGAGTCCCTCCTAGAGAGAAAGGAGGGGTCCTCTAAGTCTGACCCAGAAGAGCTGGAATGAGTAGAGGGTGGAGGGCAGAAAGGCAGGGTGTTGACACATTCAGGGGCATCTAGGCAAGGGACCAACCAGAGAGTCCACAAGAGATTAGAGTATGAGCCCTGTGCTCAAAGTTCTAGATGCAGCCAGGTCTGGAATGTAGGGGTTGTGGTGGTGGTAAGGGCTATCGGGAACACAAGAATAAAATTAAAGACCTAGGGCCAAAGTCTTCATGGGGCACATGGGCCCTGACAAACATTCAACTAATCACCAGGGCTCCAGCTGGGTAACCAGGAGCATAGCTCTCAAATTGAAAGTTGATAACAAGCACTTCTAACAGTGCAGGAACTTCCCCAGCAGGGCTAGATGGAGGTGGAGTGGGGCATCAGGTAGCATCAGATTTCTGCTTTTATCCTGTTCCCAAGTTTGTACTAATGAGGACACAGATAATCAGAAGACCCAACAATCCAGCAAGGCAGCAAGGCAGGAGCCCTCAGAGGCAGGAGGTGGCGCTATATTCTACCCCTCCCACCTGCAGGAGGGCAGCTTATCCTCTTGGCCACTCTTACACACATTTTCCCTTGCCCATCTGTTGGCACTCTTAAAGCAGAGCCAGTTCTGACCGCTTGGCTGGCCTCCCTGCCACCAACCAGAGGACACTGCCCTTTGGCCTTTTCACATAGCCTCCTATTACCTGTCCCCTTCCTATAACAGCAGTGATATAATCAAAGCATAGCTGCAACCTTATGATAGCACCTTGCCTCCCACCCAGATCTGGGAAATCATGTCATCACTATGTCCCAGGAGGCTCACAAGATGTAGTCATGCCTCCTGCCCCATCTCCCCAGGACCCAAAGGACCACCAAGCTCAGTCTAATCCCACTAAGTCCTGGCTATTAATCTACAATCCAGCTCCTACCCAGGCACCTTTTTATAAACTCTGAATGGCAGCTGCTTGCCCTGGTAGGGTGAGGAGGAGAAATGGGGGTTGGAGGTGTATGTGGGAGACTGTGGCTAAGAAAGAAAATGAAAGATCGGGTGGGAGTCAAGGTATTGGACGTCAGGCAGGGCAGTGGTTCTGACATGGGCACAGGGGACAGAGGCAGGAGGAGCAGGGTGTTAGGAGGAGTTGCCAGAAGCAGGGCTCTGAGCAGGGCTGGGCTCCCTTAGGTCTGTCCGCTGCCCACTCCTCCATACCACAACAATCCACAGCCTGAACTCTGCACTGGGCAGCCCAGGATCACTTTGGCCCATGCTTGCGATACAGAGTGGGATCCAGGACTCATGGCTTCTGTGGCCAAAGGCATCCTGTGTACCCAACCACCACCTTCATGAGGATGCTGGCCTAGCTCCTGTTTCACAGCTTTACTGACTTGCTACTGGTCCCAGCTGGAGAGAGATACACTGCAGCCTTGCTCAGCCCACAGCCTGTGGCATTCTCTGACTGCTCACACCAGACTGCCAGAAGCCACCTTTATATATGTAGAAAAATATGGGTCTCCAAACAATGGGCTTTTCAGAGCAGTGGCTATTTTTAGAGCTCTGCTTACTGAACTAACACTCAGCATTTCCCCAACCTGTCAGCTGCTGCCCAGAGCCAGGCAGGCGGCAAGAGGAGCAGAGGTCAGGATCTGGGGGCTCCTTGAGACGTTTGGGGGCCATTCTGGTGTGCAGACACAGATGTCAGTTTGAGGTTGCCCCAGGCTAACAGGAGGCATGGCTAGCAGCCTGCCCATGTGCCCCACCCAGTTCAGCATGGAACCTGACCTCCTGACAACTGTTCCTTTGTCCACTGTGTTCTGGGTTGGAGTTGTATATCTGGGATTGAATACCAGCTTTTTTTGAGCCTCAGTTTCCCTTCCTCATGTGGGGCAATGCTGCCCCTCTGTGACAATACAGAGGAGTTGGTGAGAGTGTCTGGGAGCCCAGAGGGCAGGGTAAGCAGGAACTGTTTCCTCAGTGTCCTGGGCAGCTGACCTCACTGTCTGTTCATCAGTCCATCACCACAGGGAAGGAAGAAAGGGCTCCGTGTCCCTTGACCCAGACCCCGCAGCTAGGCTCTCACAGTGTCCTGTCCTGTCAACAACATGTTCTAGAAGGCTGGTCATCCTTCCGGCCTCTGAGCCAGCCCTCCCTCCCACTGTAGGCAGGAGTGGGTACATGGGGTGGGAAAGTGGGGCAGAGTGGACTGTCCCCTGGCTCTGATTGAGTGGCTTGCTCCCATAGAGCTCCAAGGATCAACCTAGGCTTTGAGCCAGCCCCAGACATTGAAACCATCTACAACCCCATCAAAAGGAACACACGGGTCTGGCTATGCACAAACAGTCCCTAACCCAGGGCCAGGGAAGGCCTGGCACCCATGTGAACAATGCAGGTGTCTTGGGAGCCTAGCCATGAGCGCCCTATCAGCAGCACACTGGAGTGAGAAACGTAACACCTACAGTTACCAGGCTTGGTCTCCCCCCAGGAGAGCATCATTTGAGGGCAGAGGTATCCATCTGCTCACAAGACAACCCCAGTACCCAAATAAGGCTGGGCACAGCAGGTGAAATAGATAAATGATGCTGATAGTGAGGACTTGAATAAGTGGGACCAGCTCTTTTGACCCAGAGTCCAGTGAACAGGCAGGGTCAAAGTCACACAGATGTCAGAAAAGACAAGGATATGGTCTGGTGCCATCTCCCTCCACCACCCACTGTCTCTCATGGGTGAGAGGCCTGTAGGAGGGAGGCTTGCAAGTCACACATAGGCTAGGAAGCTACATTGTAGAAATGCCATAGACTCCACATAGGTATAAACTCATCACATCATAGCATAGTTCCTGGGGCTCAACTCACCAAGTTTGGAGGACAATGCAGAAGCACCCTTTGTGACACACTGGGATCAGCTTCAGGGCCACTTCTCACAAACCCAGGATGCCTCTAGAAGCTATGCCTTAGCAGACTAGACAAAGACAGTAGAAGCAGAGTCCCTGCCTGACACAGGCTGGCAACCCACACCCTCACTTGGGAAGAAAGCCAGATGGCAAAGGGGACAGGAGGCTCTGGGGGCTGGGGGCAGAAGCAAACACCCTGCAATCAAGCCCAGCCAGACCTTAGTCTGGCAAGGTGTCATTCACCCAGTCACCACTATCATTCTGCAGAACACCCCATCATGCCTGAGGATGCTGCCCCACATCCCAGGACAAGAGTGCCAAACAGGTCTAAACTCAGGAAAGCTTACATCAATGGCTCACTGTGGGCAGCCTTTCCAGAGACTCTAGACCAAGGCCAGGATGAGGGTAAGGTCTATCCACCTGGCTAGGAGACTGGGCAGTCCCTGCTCATTGGAAGGCTCTGAGAGCACAGGGCTCTTATTCCAGCACAGTATGCTGTATGGTTCCCCACAATGTTTTGTCTTAAAATTTAGAATAAACTAGGCATGATGCTACATGCCTATATCTCAGCACTTGGGAGTCTGAAGCAGAAGGATCACAAGTTTAAGGCCAGCCTGGGCTACAACAGTGAGCTCTTGTCTCTAAACCAACCAACCAACCAACCAACCAACCAACCAATCAATCAATCAATGGGTGAACCAAATAAACAAAGGAAAACAAAGAGTAAGTTGGCACTACTTTAACATTCAGAGATTGGATACAATTCTGACTTCTGAGAGAGGACAAACACTAAGAACCCAGCCACTTGGGCCTACAACCCAGGGGTGGAAGCCACAGCAAGCTCTAGAGCGCTTATACTTATACTCTGCCACAGTGCCCACCGATCTCATCACTTACACAGCCTTCAACTCCTCTCACACATGCCCTTCCTGTCTGTTGAGGAGATCTGTATATGGCTGAAATTCAAGGCCCACTCCTCATTCTCAAGAAGCCTCATTTAGAAGGCAGAGTCACCAGGGCATGGCTCTACAGGGACAGTGGGAAGCTGAGGCCTTGACCTCGGTGGGTCCTCATCAGACTCCACAAAGGTCACCTCATTATACTGACCACAGCCCACTCATAGTAGGGCATGAGAACCATCATGCCTCTGTCAGGACAGAATATAAGAAGTCACCAGATGGCAGTATTTACTTCAAACCATCAGGGTGTCTTGCCCTGACCACTGAGAATGTCAGCCCTGGTTTAGGATGACATCTCATGGATCGAGAGGTACCCAGTGTTGAGCTGGTGAAGTGCTGCATGACCTGAGGCAAGTGACCACACCTCTCTCTGCTCATGTTGACTAGTGTTCCTAACTACTGGGACCATGCAGTCAAGCAAAGACAAGCCTTGCCAACAATAGTTCACACACTGGGCTATCCAGCCCTATGCCACTGACTAGAGAAGGGTTCAATCCTAGGGCTCTGTTCCACTTGTCCAGGGGAGAAAGGGGACACGACAAATCTCCCATGCCGCCACCCAGCTGTACCCTTGATGCCTCTGGAGCCAGACACATCTTGGAGAGCTGGGAAGGCTCTGTTCACTCCAAATCACTCCCTGCTGGGTCTAGGAGCAAAGTTCCCCATAGTTGCCACTATGTTCTTATCTAGCTTTCCCCCTCCTCCTCTCTTCTTGCTTTCATGGACCACTCCCTGCAGTCTGCCCTGTGCCAACTTAACCCAGCTAGCAGGGCGGCTCTTGTTGGTTTTGAATGCACAAAGATGACCAGAAGCTTCCGACCCTGGGGCTTGCTCGGAAAGATTTTTCAGAATACACATACACACACAGAGCCAAAAAATCTTCCCGGCTGAGCCAAATTAAATACAGAGTCCTCTAGTTATTTCCATACGCGCAAAATGGACTTAAATAAAGCAGCTCTCTGTGGTAGGCTCCAGCAGACAGGGCCAGGCTGGGCCCAGGGACACCCCAGGAAGGCCGGGGGGAGGCACAGGCTGGGCAGGCAGCCCTGGGGAGTATGGGCTGTGCCAGGGAGAAAGAGGCCTGTGTGACAAGCAGCCTCTTAGCCTACCCTGCCGCCAGGGGTACACAAATAGATGGCAGAAGTGGGCAGAAAGCTCAGTAAACTACTCCTGCCCCACCTGACACATGGGCAGTCCGCCATAGTTAGCTTAGAACTGACACACAGTGACCAGCAGCACCTACAAGCAGGAGCACCTGGATACTGGAATTGGTAAACTTCTAAAGACATGTTGGTTATCTTTCTTCCCATTACGTGGAGGAAGAAACCATGACACAGAGAAGTAGAAACTTAACGAAGGCCATAGGCTTCACAGAAGAAAGGGGGACTATGTCAACTGGGATGTAGACCACCTCAAGATGAGGCTGCCCCTTGTTCCCTGCCTAAGTCACCTGAGTCCCTCTGGGGCCAACCCACTACTGCATGCCACTCAGGGCAGAGCAGCCAGCAGGACCTTATACTGTGTTTTCAGTCCCCTGAGATCCTCACGTGACTACAAGCCCAGGATACCGCCCATGACGCTCCACATCACTGGTACACAAGGCCCTCTCCCAGTGACTGCATACTCTTCAGGTAGGGATTATGACCACAGACTGGGGTCTCTGTGGGCCTGTACTTCTCAGCCATAAAGTAGGAATGCCAGTCAGGTGCAGTGGCACATGCCTTTAATTCTAGCACTTAGGAGGCAGAGGCAGGTAGACTGTACACACGGCGGTGACTACAAGGCCGGTCTGTTCAACACAGTGAGCTCCAGGACAGCCAGAGCTATGCAATAAGACCCTATCTCCAAAACAAAACAAAACAAAACAACATGGGAATGACCACACAGGGCTTAAAGATGACACACCCACAATCTTTAACTGGGGCCTGAAGGCCAGGAGGTGCTTCTAGGAGTCTTGTCCTTGCATCACACCCTGGCAACAGGTGAGAGGTAATGAACAGGAGGAAGGCCAAGGAGGGGGACCACCCTGTGGAAGCAGCAGCATCAACACTGGAGATGGAAGTCTGACCTAAGAATGCTCTCTGTACTGAGACAGAGACAGAGGCAATTTGGGTCTTTTCTAACCAAACTTGATTGAGTCCTGTCCCTTTTGTGCCAAGAACTGTGGTAGGCAACAAGGTTAGTCATAATACATTCATAATAATGACAGCAACTAACATCTGCACACCTACTATGTGTCAGTCTCATTATTAGGGACCTATTACTATATCCTAGGTTCCAAACAGCACTGAGAGCTAGCCAACTCCCAAAAGTGCAGGTAAAGGGAGGTGTCAAGGGAGCCTTAGTGGGACAAACTCAGACAGCGAGGAGCAGCAAAGTTGAAAAGGGGATAGAAAAATTCTCCAGGGAGAAGTGTGGTGTTAGCTACTGAAGTTGGGCCTGGATAAAGGAGAAACTATGGATAAAGAAGAAAGGGGCTGAGCTAAGAACTCTGACACTGAATGGCAGCGTGTCAAAGGAAACAGTGGGCTAAAGCTAAAGAAAACAAGAGGAGAGAGGCAAAAGTCACAGCCTGACTCACAGCACGCTACACTCGTCTGAGAACCAGAGTTAACATATCTCATGGGGGAGGCCAAGAGCCCATTTCTATGGCCTCACTCTTAGAGGTCCTAGGGTGACAGAGAAACAAGTCTTATACACAACTGAGCCTCTTCCAAACATCAGGCACCCCAAATGGGTCAGGTATCAGTGCATCACTAACTGGGAGCCAGCCCAAGCCCAAAATTCTTAGAATAGCCAGCATAGTCAGGGGCTGTACAAGGCACCCACCCAAGGGACAGCATATCTCCAAGGGTGACCATGAGACAGGTCCCAGATTCAAAATCAGGAATTTACTTGAAAGTAGTAGATAGCAATAAAATGAGCTACTCATGGGATTCACTAATTCTCTACTTCCGTGGGCATTTGAAATTTTCTGTAATGGGCTTGGAGATATGGCTCAGCAGTTAATACTTGCTGTTTCTACAGAAGAAATGAATTTGACTTCTAGTACCCACATGGAAACTTACAAAAGCAGTTCTAAGAAAACCAGTGCCCTTTTCTGGCCTCCTTGGGTACCTGATACGCATATACTGCATATACATACATGCAGGCAAACACTTATATACACATAAAAATAAATCTTTTTTTAAAAGAAAAATTTCCTATAAAAAAAGTTAAGTTAAAGGATTTGCTATTTATATAAGGACTCTTGCCCTCTGGGTACATTTTGCTTCAAAACAAAACTCAAAAGTACATATACTTAAGCCCTGACTGCACAGTCTAGAAGGGTCCTGTAGGTTCTGGTCTCTCCATAGCTGCCACTTACAGCCTTCTGACCATTTTCGCCCAGGGTTCTAAGCCTGCGTATCATATCCTCATAGTGCCAGAAGTTCTTTCCTCAACCAGAAACCCTTGCCTGTCCACAGCAAAGCTCAGTTCTTCCATCCAGCCTGTTTCCTTGCCTATAAATTAGAATGATGGCAGCAATTCCACAGTGTTCACAGGCAGTTCCAGTGTGTGTGTGTGTGATTCAAAGGCTCTGGAGTGCAGCTTCTGTTGTTCTTATTCTGTTGCCTGGACACATGCTAGTCACAAGCCTGAGCTAACATCACACTCACTAAAAGCAGTTGGGGTTTGCCTAAACTCAGCACCCTCTTCTTTCCTGTTGTCACAGACTGGGCACCTGTTGTGTGCGATACCCGTGTTGCCTCTGCCTGCACAGCCCCAGTGACAGATAAGGTGGCAGCAGCTCAGCACAGTGACCACTTGCCCCAGCAGCACATCTAAAACTGGGCAGATCTGGGACTCTGGCCAGGTTCCTCCAGCTCTCGTTGCCATCCCCTAGCTACTGACATCACTTCCAACCTAGGGTGGTGGTAGGGGTGGCTAAGGGAGTCCCTCTCTCATCTCCCCCTCTAAGACTGAAGCTAAGCCCTGAGCCCTGGGCCTCAAGTGCCAGAACAGACAGGACCAGAACCACCAGCGTGGACCAAAGCTCCATCCAACACAGGTCACCCACTGAACCCAAGGCCCCAAAGCTCTACTACATCTGCCTAGGGCTGGAACTCTCCTCAAGGTCTGCAGTGCTCAGTATCTCTGGCTTTCAGATTCTGCCTCATAGAGCATGCAGGCCATGCCTCCCTCTTCACTCTAGATGAATGGCAAGTCATCTTGCTGGGTACACCTTTCAATCTGTAGGCAAGGCAATTCCTTTCATCTCTGTGTGCTTTTTAGCAGCTATTAACAGCACTACAAGCACAAGAGCCTATGGACCATCATCACTTCCTTCTGGTCTGCACTACTCTTGCTCTGCCTTGTCAAATGTACAACAGTTCTTGGCCCCCTCACTGCTATGTCTGCATCCCTCCCTCTTTTAAAACTAGTTTTCTCTGTGGCCAGGAATTGAAATTAACCACTCCTGTCCAGCAAGACATTTTCCCTGAATAAGCAACACAGTCTTGTCCTAGTATTGGGGAGCCACACCAGCCTGGATATCAGTGCCACCACCTGCCAGCACTAGTTTCTGAGCACCTCTACACACTGGCATGTGAACTGGTGTCTTCTGTCGTCAAGGCTACCCCACAGCCACCTGCCATCATCTATATTTCATAAATGGGGAAACTGAGGTACAAGATGTGATTAAGTCACAGAGACACCAGAGAGCAGAGCTCAGGCTACAGGGCACAGGTGACCACAAGGATCTTCACAGAAATGGAAACAGAAAGCCAAAGGGGGAAATCAACAGCCAGTGAGTGCTAGGTCTTTCTAGGTGGTCTCCTCTTCAAAGCCTATTAATAAACACACAAACAACAATAACAAAACCCATGAGAATAAATGACCATTATAATCACTGCCTAGTAAAGGCTTAGTGGGACCACGAGCTCTGGTCCAAATGCTCTGCCTGCATCTGAGTGCCCACACCACCCAGCTTCCAGTCAAAAGAGAAACAGAAGTACCAGGTACTTCTTTTAAAGAGGGTCTCTGGGAGAATGGATTCAGGTTGCTGACAGAATCCAGCCCAGTCTGGGCAGCAGGCAATTTGGGGGAACCCTTTCTGTCTGTGTGCACGAGAGGCTGCTCCCAGCTGGGGCCTCTTCCAAATCTTCCAGTTTATTAACCATCCTCGTCCCCTCCAGGGGATTAGGTTCACCGCCCACAGCCATCTGTCCTTTCATGTCAGAAGCCACGGCTTTCCTCACCATGTGGAAGCCGGCATCAGTCCCTCAGTCAATCGAATAGTCAGCTTTTGTCCCTGGCACCCCTGACCATACATAGCTAGAGCTGGGGCTACACACAAGATTAAAGGGTTTTGTGTGTGTGTTTTTTTGTTTTGTTTTGTTTTTTAAAGAACAAAGTGCTACCCACATACCCTCCGTAGAGTCTCGAGAAGTGATTCTTGTGGTCTGTGGGGAAAGAGATGCCAGGAGAGCCCTGCACAACTGTCACTGACCAGAGTACAGGCTGGGGCACTTGGGAAGATTTTGGAAATCTAGACACCAGGGGATACCAGATCTATTTACACTAGTGACATTTTGCCAGACATGAGTTACCCCAGAGGAAATAGATTCTGGCTGTGGAGCACATAGGCCCTGAAGCCAGGCAGTCAGGGTGCAAATCCCAGCTCAGCCCTCCCTGGCTGGCGATTCTGTATGGCTTCCTCCTTATATCTGAAATAAGGGATAGAAGCCTGTACTCCTAATTGAAAACACACACCACACACACACACACCACCACCACCACCACCACCACCACACACACACACACAGCTATGTGGCTATTACTGTGCTGACCTTTGAACAGAAAGGAAAAGCAAATCCAGTGAGACTCCCTCCCAGCTTTGTCTGCAGAGGCTCATGAAAGCTCTACAGAGTGCCTTCAGTTCAAACTGAGCTGTCACTGTGTCAAGAGAGACCTTGCACCAAGAGAATAAAATGTGAAGGAAGCCACTTCCATGATGAGCAGAGAAGCTGTGGCCACGTTCACATGGCACATACAAACTCTAAGCCAGTGGCCTCAGAGAGTGTTCCCATGCAGGGTCCCCAAACCAGTCTTCAACTTAGAAGAAGAGAAGATGGTAGGGACCATTTTAACCCAGCAGTCTTGCCATAGAAGGGAAAAGCTGGACAGTGACAGTTGCAACTACTCACTGGGCTTCTGTGGGTGGAGCGGCTCACCCCACCCTACCACCACTCACAGTTGTAGTCTCATTTCATGGGTTAGACAAGGCTCAGAGAAGGGAGGCAACATACCTAATACTGCTTAACCAGAAGGGCTAAAGCGACATACAGAGTAACCATGGTTCCTCAGTTAATGTCATGGGAATGAAAGAACACAGACAGGCAAGCCTGTGGCTGAGCCCATCTTGGGTCAACCTCTCCCAGGTCTGGAGAGCATGCCATCCCTGTTCACACCTGTATTCCAGGATGCAGTGGTCAATCTGATAACAGGGCCAGGTGCTGTGGATCACTCAATAAAGGTACCGCTATCGAAGCCAGAGTTGGGACAGGCCCAGCTGGCACCATGCCATATTTTCCCCATAATTGCCATCAATTTTCTCTCTGCAGCAGCTCCCGCAGTGGATCAGTCAGATCCTCTAAGGCCACAGCAATTAATTCTTGAAGAGCCTTAATGGCCTTTAAAGTCATTAGGATCTGCTTTTGAGGACTCAGGGTAAATCTCACTCAACAGTCTTGAGCCTCCTTTCCCCAGACAAACACACCTCTTCCAGGCCTCCAGCCATGGCACAGTCCCAGCCCACTAAAGCTTGGTGGTTGCCTTGCCTCTGTGCTTACTGGGCGGATATTTCACACGTCATCATCATTCAAAGGAAATTTACAAAAGAGGAAGGAAGAAAACACAGCGGGTCACTGGCAGCTGGGAAGTGCACAGTGCTGACTTGGACAAACTGGACAGCAGACTGGAGGCTCCAGGGTTGGCCAGCCATGGAAGGCCACCCACACCCGCAAAGCCCCTGCCAGGCACTACTGTCATGCTCTATCATTAAAGGGGAAACTGAGGCCCAGAGGGCTGAAGTAACTTGAATTAACTCAAAAGTCAGCTGTGGTTTGAAAGAATTTTTCTCCTGGAGCCATCTTCCTGATGCTCTGAGATGCTCTGAAATGATACTCTAGCATTCCACATCTGCAGAATATAGCCAGGTAAATGTGGCTTTATACATGTGCATGTACATACACACACACACACACACCCTGAGGGACTGTCCAATCCCCTTCACAAACACCCATCTGCCCAGTCATCAGGCTATTCAACCATGCAGCTGTCAGTCTTGTCTGTGTTTTAAGCCAAAGCTGTGTAAATATTAGCACAACTAGTTCATAGTCCGACTTCCTTGAACAAAAACCTGAAGTCCTGGCAGGGGCCTCCAGAGGCCTAGCCCCCATCCCAACATCTGGGCCTGAGTCTCTTGGGCTGCTGTGGTCCACCTACCGCCACTGGGCTCTCTGTTTTTGCTTGTGTTCTTTTAGAAAAGAAAAGGTAAACAATTCTGTGTTGGTTGTTGCTGTGATGTGGGAAAACACGGAAGCATGAGGTAGCCCATGCTATTCAAGGAGCCTTTGCATGCAGAGTAGTGGCCCTGTGGTGACAGAGACTGGGTTAAGTCTCTGGAGCATGCTGGCTCCTATCTGAGTTTAGGGAGCAAGTGAAAGGACTTTAGGCAAGATGCAATAAAGTCCCAAGAAGACTGTATGCAAAGGAGCACATAGCTCAGCCTCTGCAGCATCTTCTAGTCTCTCCAGCCCTTTTCAGGCTTCCTTAGAAACCACATTGTGTGTGCGTGGCCTGGGGGGGGGGGGAGGAGTGGGGGTGGTGCCCATTTGCTCTGTGGCTGATGGGCTGCACCTGAGTAGGGCTCCTTGGTCTCCAGCACACCTGGTACCACTGTGGCTACAGAGCAGCTGTCAAGTGGCAACCCAGAGCCAGAGTCTAGGCAGGAACCCTGCAGCTGGAAGAGGACAGAAATACAATGGAGGCATCCATGAACATGTTAGCTAAAGTGGCAACACTTGGAGGTTCTAATGGAGATAAAAATAAAAAAACCCTTATCCCCTTCAGCTCCAGGGGACAGGAGGTGTCGTCAGAAACTGCTGCCCCATTTCTCATGGTCATGCTGTGACCATGGTCACCCCTAGACTGCTGGCTGCATGGAAACTAAGAACACAGCTACATTCACTGCTGGGCCCCTTCCTGGTCTCTAGGGTAGAGGCTAGTATACATACACCAGGCACTCAATAAACCACAGAACCTTAGTACTAATGAGACTGAAAGTACAAACTCTTTGCTCTCTTGCAATATGAGGGTGTTCGTACCACAGGACAGGAATGCAAAACACTGGATGGGACAGCTGAGGAAGTGTGGAAGGAGTTGAGTACCTGTGGGAACTGATGGTGAACCCCAATCCCAAGCGAAGCCTGCAATTCAACACAGATGGTCCTGCAGCTGCATCTTGCCTGGCTTTGGCCTCAGATGTTTGCAGTACTGGGTTTAGGAAATGGGCCCCCTCCTCACAGTCCACATAAGCTTCAGGCCCAGAACTCCAGGCATGAGGTACTGCAAAATACACTCATGTTCCATTGCAACTGCTAGGCAGGCTTTTGGGAAACTTTTAAACAAAATTAAAAGGCTCTAGGTGGGCTTCCCCCAGAGAGGCCCAGTCTACTTGTCAACAAACCCTCTCAGCTTCACACCCCTGCTCCTGGAGGGGGCTGCAGACAGCTCAGGGACAGCTGTGCTGCCGAGCAAGAGGAAATCAATATTCCTAGCACATACACACACAGTCTCCCTCTCACCATAAACCCAGGCCTAGGGTACTCAGACAGCCTTCCATAGGCCCCTAAAACCAAGACTGGCCAACTTCTCTGAACCATCTGATTCCTTCCTGGACAGGCACAAGCTTTATTCCAACATGTAAACAACACCCACCCTCCCAGCCAGCAGTCCATTCACATCTGTACTTGGTCAAAAACAGCAGCCACAGAAACTCCAGGTACCCGAGCACCAGCCCAAGTGGCCTTCCAGGTGTGTGGTATCTAACCACACACACACACACACACACACACACACACACACACACACACACACTCACCTAGAGCACTCCTTGCTGGAGTCTCCCTGATAGAGTAGATATATGAATGCAGACAAACCCAAGGTTTCCAACAAACAAGACTTGTAGGAGAGGCCCCTAAGCAGTCTGTGCACTGAAATCAGACACAAGACACAGGCAGAACTGGGTAGCCTTCCTGGCACTGACTCCTGGCCATTTGCTGTTTTGCCCTTTACATACACACCGAATCTAGTTTCCCACTCATTCCCACAGAACTCCTGTCCCTACAACCCACTTTTCTCCTTACATGTCCTCACTAACAGAGTCCCGCTTCTGGCAGGCAGGCTAGGCGCCCTGCCCCAACAGTTACACCCATCCTCGCAGCCCCCTTCTGGCACCCACTTGCAAGATCCCCACCGCTGGCAAGCCCACCGTGGCTGGGGCCCATCTCCTCCCGCTGGCCTCCGCCCTCGCCTGGCCTTACCCGCTGTCAAGCTCCAGCTCCAGCAAGGACTGGGTCCTCTCTGAGTTGCAGTGCAGGCACCACATGACGACCGCCACAGGAACGGCCCGGGCCGGCGCACGGGGACCCAGGCCGAGCCGCGGGCCCGCGACTCCCCCGGCGGCCGCCGGACCCTGGGACCGATCCCGGAAAGCCCTTCCGCCCGCCACGCGCCTTCGCCGGTCCCTCCTGCCCTGTGCCTGCAGGTTCACGCGGCCCTAGGCCCGCGAGTCCAATCACCAGCCCGGTGCGACCCTTCGGCTGCCGCCGCCGGCCAGGCGTAGCTCAAGTCCGGCCTGAGGAATGTGGCTGGGGGGGCGGGGCCGCAGGGGCGGAGGTGGGGCTCTTGTGGGGGCGTGGCCAGAGCCGTGAGTTCCGGGAGAAGCGCAGTTTCTGCTCTTGTTCCCATAACATCAGAATCCCAGAATCCCAGACTTGCTGTTCTGGGTGCTGTACTGGGTGTCTTCCCCATTTGTAAGCGCAACAGGTAGAATGCGCTGAAAACCTCAACGTGCGCCAATCCAGAATGGCTTCAGTGTACACAACTTTGCACCCCCAAATAGCGGAGCAACAAGTTCCAGGGCTCTGGTGCGCCTATCCCAAATCTGGAGGAAAGAGAGTTGGTTCTCTCAAAACATATTCACACACCCTTTATGGCCAGGGACGTGCTAGAAGTAATAATGATCAGCATCGTAGAGTACTTTACTGGTAATGGGGCCAGTGGGCAACACTGTATAGTGTTACGCCAGGCCTCATTCACTGATGAGGAGACTGAAGCTGAGGGCCCTTCCTTGCCTTTTCCTCCCCCTCTCCAAGCTCTCACAGCTTGCTGAACTCTTGTGTGTTTAACTTGCTTATAACACATAAGGCAGGCAATGTGCCCAGTACCCACACTGGTGGAATGCACATACACAGAAGACTCGCAGCCTGAACACCCCACCTGCAAGACCATTTCCTGAGGGAGTAGGGAAACTGCGGGAGTCACTAACAAGGGGCATCTTGTACCCATCACTGTTAAAAATACACAAGCTGTTCATGGTGACACAAGTCTGTGTAATTCCAGATCCTAGGGGACTGAGTCAAGAGGAACCTGAGTTCAAGACCAGCCTGGGCTATGTTGTGAGACCTAGATCCATAACACAAACAACAAACAAACAAACAACAAAACCCCAGAGACTCCAGAGTGGGAAGAAATACTTGCATATCAGATCTGACAATACTCTAGGGACTGTCTCCCATAAAGAACTCTTGCTCATCAGTTAGAAGGCTGATTTTCAGCAAAAGGCAAAGGACGAGAATGACATTTCTACAAAGAATATATATCCAGTGGTCAGTGGATGACCCTGAAGGATGCCTGGCACCAGTGGCCCCTAGGAATGAACGTGTGAAGTAATACCATTTCTCATTCACTTTGAAAGGTTCCCATGCACATGGTGGCCACATCTGGCATTTGCTTGGCTAGGGTAAAGCAGGAAGGTGTCAGGAGACCAGACTGTAGTAGCTACATGTGGATAGGCCAGAAGAAAACTCCCAACTCTGTCCAAACTCCCCTCTAAAAATAAGGTGATACTAAATAGAATCAAGAGGATCCCCCAAGCCCAGCTTCAGGAACTTCATGGAAGCATGTTTCAGTCTATCCATTCAGATGCACCAGGAATTCCAGGCACTTCTCAAAGGGCCAGGGCAAGCAGCCAACCAGGCTGGAATTTAGATGGGGTGAGCTTTCCTGTGAGCATGTGGTATGGTGGTGGGGTGACTCCTTGGAAACTAAACTCTATCTTCTGACTTCATCTTCCTGAACACAGTCTGTCTGTCTGTCTGTCTGTCTGTCTGTCTGTCTGTCTGTCTCTCTCTCTCTCTCTCATAACAAATGATAGTGACTGGGAAGGAGGAAAGCCTTGGCTGGGAGACACAGGGAATGCCAATTTTTCTGCAGAAATGACTAGCCTAGACAGAATCAGTCCTTACTCTTGTCATTTAGGCAAATTTATTAGCCCCCAGGGTCTCAGTTTCCTCAGAGTGTTAGCTCATCAGACATCTCTACCCCAGCTGATTCAATATACTGCTTAATTTACCCAGAATTAAGAAGCACGCACTCTGTCCTCATGAAGCCTCAATAAGGAAACACTGCGGTATCCCCTAACATGCTGTTACTGCCCCTAGAAAGGTCATAATGATGGGACATTTTGGATTAGGCCTTGAGAAATAAGTCTGAGCTTCTCTAAGGGATGCAGGCAGCAACAAAGTTGCTAAACATAAAAATGTTTAGTCCCATAGTTTGGGCCTGGGTTTTAGTCCTGAGCGATTGCTTTGGCCTGTTTTACATTCCATAATCCCGACATATTACCATCCTCTTGGCTTCTGACAGTCTCTCTGCTCTCCTTGGCCAGACATGTGACATCCCAAGCTGTCAGGGTGAAGCCCAGCTCCTCTGCACAGCTGGCTGAGGCTCATGTGGCCTGGCTATAGGCCACCTCTCCAGCACTGCCCCATTCCCCCTCCTGCCCGCCTTGCCAACAGTAAGCAATCGTAAGCTTCTTACTGCTAAGCTTTACTCAACCCTAACCCTTGTTCTGCCTGGCTCTTGGCTGAGACTTTGGGGTTCAAATTTCATGTCCCTTCTCCCAGACAGCCATCAGACTATCCCCCTCCATCTTTGACCCCAGTTACTCTAGGAGCCCCCTCCTCACGTGAGTAAGCTATGTTATAGATGAGAGGAAGGGCTGGCCCTATCCTTCCTGAAGCCATCCCTTGGCCTACTCAGGGAACCTGGTTCCCAAGGTACCTAGCAGCTACACATATCGAAAGGTTTGCCTGAGATCTAGACTCAGAATGCTGTCTTGTCTTTTCTTAATAAAGTTTATTATAAGGGAGTCATGCTCATTCACTCAGTCAGGTCTTGCACTAACTAGCTAAAGTGTTGCAAAGGAGGCATGTCTTCTGTAAAGTTAACCAGTCCTTCCCAAAAGGATCTCAAGTCTCCCAGGAGACTCACAGTGGCCCTAGTCACTTAGAAAAATCTGTCCACCCACCCACCCAACCATACCTAGTACCTGGGCAGGAACTGCCAAAGTAGAATGCAAACACTGTGGTGGAAGATGCAAGGAAATCAACGGGCTAGATCAGGTAGTCTATGCACGTGAGCGCCTAATCCTTATTCTCAGAAATGGATCCTGCAATGCTGCTTGACCCATCTGTGGAAGCCCACACTAAACAGACAGTGACCATGGCACTGTAATGCTCTAGCAGAGATGGCAGTGACTACATGGAGCATTAAAGGACAAAGGCCATAAAACATGCTGTGTTTAGTCAGATGGGACATGGAACACGCTTCCACAGCACCAAAGTCACATGACACTGAGATTGTGCTTGCTTTCGGCTACGCAGGGCTTGGGACACGCTGGGAAAGCACTCTGCCACTGAGCCACACCATGGCCCTCCCAGGTCGTTGTTTACAAGAGACACAAGCAAGAGTTTGCCATGGGAAGGGAGCCTGGGGGTCCCAGAAAGTCCTGGTCCCTCTGCACCAGAAGCCTGACTGGGACGGCGGTGGGAAAGAGGAAGAGACTTACACTGTCTGAGCTCTGATAGGTTTAAAAACATTAATATTTACTGTATGTACATATGAGTGAAGGTGCATGTAGAGACCAGGAGAGGGCACTGGATCCCCTGAAGCTAACATTGCAGGTAAGCTACGTACCACCTGACATGCATGCTGGGAAATGAACTCAGGTCCTGTGAAAGAACAGTACGGGCTCTTAACACCGAGCCATCTCTCCAGCCTAGTTTTAAATTTTGAAAGTTTAAATCATGTTTATTATTCTGTAAAACCCTAGCAGGGCAAAGAACTCAGTCAGCAAAGGACTGGAGTAATGCTTAGTGACCTCAAGGAAGATTTTTTTAAGCCCACCAGAGTTGGCCCACGGAGGCCCCAATTCTAGCTGGCACTTGAGTAAGCTCTAGGACTGCAGTGAGGCCCTGACCTGGCTGTATCTTGCAGGTGTCCAGGAAGATCACCTGGACTGTCTTCATAAGACTCAAGCTGTCCCCTTCCTGTCTGTTAATCATTAACATGTGACTGACCACTCAGCTGGAAACTTCCTATCACAGCCAGGCTCTGTGAGGAAGGGGAAGCTGAGTGGCCTCTCCTGAGGCCAAACCCTCATGTATGAGCAGGGAAACTTAGGTACAAATGGATTGCTGTAGGGCACCCAGGACTGTGTAGGCATGTACTAGACACACTGTCAGTGATATAGGCACATTGCCTTGGTAGCAGTCAGGGACCTGGACAGTAGGGCAGATAACCCAGAGTAGATGGCTCTAAAATCCTCCATTCTAACTCAGTATGGAGTGGCACTTAGGCATGTGACTTGGTGGCAGTGAAGAAGGTATACAGAGCCAGGCTGCATCGCTGCAGCTATGGTCTCAGCTCCTTAGAAGGTTGATGCAGGAAGATGGCCTGCACCTTCGAATCTGAGCCCAGCCTGAGCCATGAAATGTGACCCCATTTCAAAACCAAACAAATACAAATCACCCAAAATAGGGAGACAGACAACAGAAACAGACCTGGATGTCTAAGTATGACCTCTTAGGGAGGCAGGCAATGCGTTCTCCAGGACAGAAACACTCACAGGTAAACCAAGGTCTTTCTAACAGGAGCCAACTTCCCAGTTCAGAATTTGAGCTAGTTTTCACAGAAGAAACCTACATATGGGACCTGGATGAACTTGAGAATAAGAGGAACCTCAGAGGCTCTTGCTCTGCAGCCTGCTGTCCTGTCCAGATGAACTGGGCCTGATGTCCTAGAACCCAGGGGATGGGCTTGTGGTTTCCAAGGTACAGCCATACGAACTATCAGTCTTTGTCCAAGGGCAAAGGAAATGGCTCAAGGCCAGTCTTCCTGCTGGATGAAGGGCCCAACAGCTTGAGGAAATGCAGCCATCCGCTACCCAGCTACCTCGTTCAGCCACCAGCTGTCCATGATACACACACACACACACACACACACACACACACACACACACACACGCACACACACAGTGCCTCACATTTCAATTCTAGCACCCATAACCTCAGCAAACAAGCAAATGTACTCCTCACTTTAACTCCTTGTCCTAGCCTGTTTCTCCTGAGGGAGTGACTGAAGGAAGCTACACCAGGTCTTCAGGGAAGGTATGGGATGATCTCAGGGCCTCCTCCCAGCCCCCTATGTTCCTCATGCCCATAGCATTTTCAGCACAAAGGTACCTGTGAAGTGTAGTAGTGACCCTACTGCGCATAGCCAGGGCCAAGACAAGGGTGCCCCCTGGAGCCTGAAAGCTCCTTCCTCCCTCCACCCTTACCTCTTGCCACGCAGCAAGAACTCAAAAGCAGCCAGCATGCTAAGTGAATAAGCACCCTTTCTTCCCACAGTGAGGATGCTCATAGCTTGGGGCCTAATAGCGTTGGTATGGTCCAAAGCACCAATAGTTTAGTGTGTGCTCTTGGATCTTGGATAGGTTGTCCAATCTCTTTCCTTCCTCCCCACTTCTCCTCTTGGCTCCCAATTATGATCTTAACCATGAAGCTGGACCCCCCAGGTGCTAATTAGATGCAGGTCCTGGACTAAGTGTACCATGATCCAGAAGAAAGAGATTTGGGCTTGGCAGAGTTAAGAGCAAAAGTGAGTGAAGAATTTGAACCCAGGGCTGGTGTCCTGTTTCTGTGCTTGCTAAATGTTCTATTAAGTCTTCATAGCTAGGCTCTGGAAGCTCTTTCAGGGGACTGCCTCCCTCTGGTTGATTATCATATAGAGATAGGTCAAACTCCTACTCCGTCCCATGCACTGTGGTCATGGACAATCCCTAATCAGTGTCAGCTTCCTCCTCTGTAGCATGACAACCTGCACCTCAGAGTCTCATTAAAAACTCAGAAGTTGCAACCCCCCACCCTCAATGCCTGGGTGCTTTGCCCATATGTAGTCTGCTCCCTTTTCTTTACACTGCCACATTACCCTGCTTCGGCCCATCAGAGAGGGCAGCAGAGAAGAACAAGGGCACCTGGTAGCCAGCCCTGCCAGGCCATCCTGGAAACTCAGTTGGAGTCTCAACAGAGGTCACCCTTACCTTTTCCTTCATGTCCCAGCTGCTAGTACCTCTCCATGTTTTCTTTAATATGTGGGTCCTCAGGTCAAGCTAACACTCTGAGGACCTAGGGGTGAGCATTTCCAGGGAGCTGGGACCAAGGATGAGTTCAGTTTGGGTGGGAGATGAATGAACAGGAGACCTCAAAGACAGCACCCATATGCTCATATGCTCAAACTGCCAGGGGACCTCTAGTACTTCAGCATTAAGGTTCATAAGACGGAGGGAGATTACTACAAAAAGGAAGATTACTATAAGCGTAGGGCCGTGAACACGATCCTATGTCAAAAACAGAAGAATGAAGGAATGAGTTCACCCTGGTCCATAATCACCTTGCTTAGCACTTGTGTACTGGTGGTCACTTCCACCAGAGTGATATTCTGAAACTGTTGGCTCACCTCTGTTCCTGGGCTATATAGTAGGTGATCAATAAACATTGCTGAGAGATTCCTTCACCCTTCTGTACTCCAAAGATTCTAGAAAAGCCAGGTGAAGCAAAAACTGCTTGTCCTGTGTGTAGTGTACTGGGAGGGCCCAACATGAAAGGAAGCCTGCTGGTTGAAGCTTATAAACAAGACAAAATACACTGAAACCATGGTCACTGTTGGCATGGATTTTTTTCCATCCAGCTCTACCTAAACAAGGGTTTGCCTGCCTATTAAAGCAGGCAGAGAAATAGAGGGAATCTAGAAAAACCTATCTGGAACGCTGCAAGGGTTTGCCCTCCTGCAGACCATTCCACTTGATTTTCCCACTGCAGATCAGGCCCGTTTATTCCTAAGCAATGAATTCACTGCCAAGAGCAGCTGGCTGGGTGGTGCCAGGCCTGGGACTGGCGGCCTCAGCTTAATGAATAGATGTGTTCCTTTATAACAAGGGCTGGGGCGCCTGCCTGGCAAATGGATGCCATTAAGGGCTCCTGAGACACCAGCCACTCTTAAGTGGGTTAACATTCCCCCTGCAATCTTCTCTATATAATTGATTTAAACAACACCTTCTTTTGTTCCAACGGGGAGGAAGACTTCGACCAGTGTGACCCCAGCCCAGTGGCTGTGAATGACTGAGGCGGGATCCTAGAAGGGTGGAGACACATTTGACAAGAACCTGAAACATTATCTCCAGCATTATCTCCACCTGTTGCAAGGCAGGCCCATCCTAGGCCTCTCAGAATGCAGATACAGGCCTGCCCTCAGGAGGCATAGGCTTGCCTGGGTGAGAGGAGTGGAGGTTTTGGTGTCAGCCAGCTCTTTGAGTTCACATATTCCTGACGGCAATTCTAAAACATGGGGCTTGTTTTCCTGTTTGATCACAGAGGCTTTGGCACCCTGATGGTGAGTTTTTCCCTAAGAAAGACATTTGTAAGTGATGGAGCCCACCTTAAGTCAGTAAGGTGAATGACACATGCATGCTGGGTGGCAGGCAGCAGTAGGATGTAGCTCATCCCCAGGTGAATGTTCCTTACAGTCACACGGCAGCTGCCCAGCTACCACAAGGATCATCTTTTTTTCGAAAGCCTGTTTAACAGCTCTCCTCAAGCAGCCCTTGGCACGAAGTGCATGTTCACATGTTACAAAACCAACGGGAACAGACATTGCTGCAGGAGCCTGCTCTGTCTTGTATCGGCTGGAGATGGGCAAGTGGAGAGAATCCGGCTGACAGAAGGCTGCTCATCAACCATTCGAAAAGAAAGCTGCTCTCTACACCTGTTAGGGGTTGACCTTTGAGAAACCTTGCTAAATGAAGAGGAAGCAGAAGAACGCTACATTGAGAGAAAGGAGTGTTGGAGGTGTGGCTTGGAGGTGTAGCATTAGCTTAGCATGCACAAGGCTGGATGTTCCATATACCGCATGGCACAAAGAAAACAGAAAGGAGGAGGTGTGTGCATGCGTGGGTATGCACCCTGGACAGTGGTCACCCTTGGTGAGGAGGATGTGGCACAGGCTGGGGCTGCACACTCACGTGCGTGCTTTAATAGCCTTAGCTGCAGAGCATATAGTAATGCTACTATGCATTTAATCAAGAAAGGTAACTAAACTTTTCTTGGTCTCAAAGCAACCAGAAGGGTTGTGAGGGGCGTGGAAGGAGAGTGACTCCTCCAAGTGTCCCCTGGTATGGAGTCTGTAGCCCACCTGGAAGCTCACCTGTGGCCTGGATTTTACACTGTCAGCACTCTGCTCTGTAAATCTGAGCACACACCACATGCTTTAAGAATTGGTACAGTCGGACTGGTGAGATGGCTCAGTGGGTAAGAGCACCCAACTGCTCTTCCGAAGGTCAGGAGTTCAAATCCCAGCAACCACATGGTGGCTCATAACCATCTGTAACAAGATCTGACGCCCTCTTCTGGAGTGTCTNAAGACAGCTACAGTGTACTTACATATAATAAATAAATAAATCTTAAAAAAAAAAAAAAAAAGAATTGATATAGTCAAGTATGGTCAAAGACAAAGGGTTGTCCAAGGCAAGTGAGGTTGTGCCCTAGCCCCTGCTGCCCACTGCAGGCCAAGCCTAGAAGTAGCAGTCAGGGCCCCAGAAGTACTGGTGCCCTAGGCAGTACTGGTTTGACCCAATGCTGTCCCTGAAACTCTCTCAGCATCCTCTCTTCAGTTTATGGAGAAACTGACACCTAGGAAACCAAATTAATTGCTTCAAGCCAGTCTGGCAGAGCTAGAATTTAACCATAGGCCTGCTGCTGGCTAAGGAGAAATCTCAGAGCCTTGCAAGCATGTGGGCCTTGGGCTAGTTGAGAGAGCTACCTAGAATACACTAAGGGGCCTCTCAGATCCTGTGGCCAGCGTCTTCCAAGTGTCACAACCCACACGCCCTTCTGGTCTCTACCAATTTTTCATCGTCAACTGTAATTTATGTTTAACAGCAAAGACATCAAGGGCTGGGCCCCTGGTGTGCTGGGTAGGGAATTTATACTACCCAGCACATAGCGTTTGCTCAGCATACCAGCCACCAGCTGTGCCACCTCAGAGACTATTTCCCTGGTTACTAGTAATTCACACTGAGTACACCATACAGTCAGGAGAGGGGCTGGGCTTGCTGGGTTGTCTTCCTGACTCCCATGCCATTCCATGCTTTGAGGACACTAAGAGGAGCTTAACAACTGAGCCATCCTGGCTAACTAGCCTGCCACCCATACATCCCATAGGCCATGGACAATGGCTACTTTCCATTACTTGCATTTTCTCTTTTTGAGGTCAGTCAGCTACACACTGTTGTTCCTAGGGTGCTCCTGTGTGTGGCTGAGCTGAGAAATGAACAAGCAGAGCCAGCACTACTACCACCCTGCGCATGCCTTCTAAGGTGAGTATGCCCCCAGGAGACCAGGGTAACTCTGACTCTCCTAATACTGGAGGAACTGAGGCAAAACACCTGAAAAAGACCCCAGGTCACACAGTACAAGTAGTACCCAATAACCTAAGAGCCACAAGTACCTCCGTGGCAGGGCTGGGACTGCCTGGGGCTTATGGCTGCAGGCTGACCAATTAATGTCTGAACAAGCAAGAGTGGCCTCAGGAGGCATGGGGGATGGGATAGGCTCAGTGGAGGGGCATCAGCTTGGGACCCCTTTGAAGGAGCTGCCCTCTTTCTAAAGGGCTTATAGTGCCTAGAAGGCATGGGCCAAGTATGTCTCTGCAGCATCTCAACTTATGATTAAAAGAATAATAAATGTTTGTTATGTATTATATATTTATATAAATTGTATAAATATATAATTATAAATTATAAAATAAATTAATATAATGCAATATAAATATATAAAGATACATAAATGTAAACAAAGCCAACAGGAAATTGAAGCTATGGCTCTAGGGCAAGACACTTAACAGTGTGTGGGGGGACTGTGTTCTGCAAGCAGTGCTGGATTGGGCACACAGGTTCTAGAGGAGCAAGCCGGTATATGTGGGACACTGGGACCAAAGCTCTGCTGCAGGACAAAGCTCTTTTGGAAAATGGTGGGAATACCAAGACAGGAGATGAAGTAAGGCAAAACAAGCAGTGTCACTACCTCCAGCCTCGAAGCCTGCCCTTTGTGTGTGCTGGGGCTCAAAGCTAGGATTCTTCCTTTTTTGCTACAGCAGATTCGTTTCGGGTGAGCTTCGACCATAGAAAAGCACAGGTGGGAGTCAGCACAGTAAGGGAACAAACAAAGCCACACAGCCAGTCCGAGGGCTGCTCCGGGGTGAGGCTGTATAGGGTACAGCCAGAGAGGCATCCGGCACCTGCCAGCTCCGCCTTTGATTCCTGGCTCTGCCATTTTATAGCTGTGCAACTTGGGCAAATTAAGGTCCTCTCTGAACTTCAAGCCCTCTCCACATAGAATATAATGATGTCTATGTCCTAGGGCCAAGTGAGAAACAGCAGGCTGTATAAGGTGTCAGACACTGTCTGATCTCATCGCCACAGTCCATGTTGAAAAGTGGGGGGCTGAGGAACTGGGCTGTGGCTCAGCAGCAGAGTACTTGCTTAGCATGGGTGAAGTCCTTGGCCCAACTCCAACAAGGCAAAATAAAGATGAGGGGAATAATGTTTATATATACTTGCTTGTATAAACATGAAGGTTGAATAAGACATGAGAAGTTGAGCCATGACAAGCAAAGTTTAGAAGAAAGGGGCCAGGCAGCTGGAAACAAGCGTTGCTATAGTCCCCAACGTGGAGGAAGAAGGGAAAGGGACAACCCCCAGTGTCCTCTGGTATATTTTGAGTACTTAACCATGTAAATAAACATTACGTAAGTGAGAGACACAAGGCTTGAGTCTCATGTAGAGCTGCTCTTTATATTTGAGGGGAACTACTAAGTGCTATCTGGAATTCTCCATGTCCTCTTCATGCTCAAGATGCCAGGCCCAGAAGAACCAGGAACCAACTCTGGACAGTAACCCCCAACCACTGATCATGAGGTGGCAGCCTCATCAGAACCCAGAGCTCACCACAAGGGTAGAGGCCTGGGACGTCAGACTTCAGACCTGCTCTCACCCTTCCTAGTGTCTGTATCTGATCTCAGATGGCCTGCAGAATCTCCTACACATAAAGAGATGCTGAGACTCCAGGCCAGCAGCTGCCACTTGGGGGTGGCTCTGAGTCAAAATGGCCTGGCATGGCTGAGCTGCACTTGGGGCTTCATCACAGACCCTGGATTACTCTGGTCCATGGTAATCTGGTATGGACAGTTAAGACCCTGTGAGTGAGTGGCTGAGCACTATCTATCTGGCTGTGATTCTCACCATTCCTGTTGGTACCACATTGAAACAACTTTCAGCTGTCCTTTCTCTATCAAGTACTCTTAAATTTTTAATTTTTTTCAATATAGGCAAGTGATACTCAAACTTCTGTCTTAAGCTCTTTTTGCCCAGGCTAGCCTCAAACTCACGGCAATCCTATTGCCTCAACCTCTCAGGTGTTAGGATTATAGGCTTGTAGCACCATGCCCATCTTTACTGAGGATCTGCAAATTGTTCACGAGGGCTATCAATATTTACCATACCAAAAGTTAGGAGACAGTCTTTCTTTTAGCACAAAGACAACAGTGCCATTCCATTACCCAACATGGCACATAACCTCCAGAAAGTTCCACTGAGAGAAAGCAAGGTGAAACAGACTGACAGCAGCTGTTATTAAAATTATCTGAACTCTTGGGATCATACTTGAGAAACATGGCTGGCAAGGAATGTCCTTAGCCTTAAGGATGTCCATATGACCTCACCCATGCCTAGCTGCCACTGACACTTAGGTCCAACCTTGTCTTGAAAGGGGCGAGAGTACTCTGGGTCTAAAGGCAGAATCAGTGGAGAATCCCCCACTCATCTAGCCCACCCCACCCACAGCACAATCCGAGGCTCTGACATGCAGAGCGTGTATCCCTGCCAGGTGCCTTAGGAACCTAAGGTTCAACCCAAATATGCTCAGCTTGCAAGGGGTAGTGCTGGGGTGCTGGATCAGATACCCTTAACGCTGCAGCTGAGGAGGGAAGTCCTGACCATGGTCACCAAGTTCCAGCAGGGGTGGCCATCATCTGTGCACAGATAGAATGGTATGACATCTAGCACTCCCTGCCTGACACCGGCTCACTCACCACTGGGGGCCCTCGTGCTCACTCTCTTGAAACCAGCATTTAAACTTGAAGTCTGCAAAGCTGGGATCTGAACCCAGGCACTTTGACTCTAGCTCCTGAGCTCCACTGCTTGTAAAAGGGGTTCCAACAGTTGTCTCCATCTGTCTCCAGGACAGGCCCTGGGGGCAAATTTATATTGGCTTAAGAAGATAGCCAGACCACAGCTGGTGGAACAATCTTCAGAGGGGATGAAAGATGGACTGTTGATAACTGCATTTGGGGCCCGGGGATGGTGTGTGGGTGAGGGGCTGAGAAGCCTAGCAAGTCAGGAGGGAGCAGCGGTCTCCAGCCCTATTTGTCCTAGGTCTGTAGGCCAGACCACCCACCACCGCTGGGAGCTGGTGCCACCTGCTGCCTTGTTGGAGAACTGCATCTTGGCTGGCCCAGCCTGGAGACTGGTTGAAGACCTTAGGACCTGGCTAACCCAAACCTACCTTCAGTGACTCAGTTCCTGGGTGACCTGTGAGGGAACATGGCCCTTTCTCTGGATAAAGATAGGCTGTCTGTGTATCTGTCCCTAGGCTCAACACAGATCTAGTGCTACTGGTTGTAAACAAGTTTTTGTGGGTGAAGTGAGCTATGCTGGCTCAATCTGAGTCCTTGTCCACATCCTCACTCTTGGAACAGACACAGAAGGGGGTTTTTAATGCTTAGGTTGGACAGACAGAGGGCTGGAGTCTCCATAGAGGTGCCCTGACCAGATGCACAACCAGAAAGGGCAAAAGCTAAATGCTGCGTGGCTCTGTTTGACTGGAATTTACAAGGCATTCGCCAAGGGTTCTTTTGTAAGAATTCACAGGGCCTCTTCTGGTGGACACAGATCTCAGGTCCAGGGTGGGGCAAAAGAGCAGACCAACTGCCCTTCTGTGGGTATACAACCTCAGCAAGTGAAAAATGAAAAGTGTTTGCGGCACTAGCCCACTGAATGGCTGTGAGTTCTGGTCCCTGCCATCCCTCTCCAGGCCAACTGTTTTTCTTGGAGGGAGCAGGGAGTCCAGGTGAGGGCTAATTAATATGCACGACCTGTGACCCCATGCAGTCACCTGCCACCCCTCCTTTCTTAAACCTAGGGTGAGACAAAGCCCTGACCCAGTACCCTTGGAGATATGTAAATGGACAGAGATAAGAAGCTTGCAGGCCCAGAAGTCACAAGGCCAGGCTTAGCTTTCTTTGCCTCCAGCTTCCTCTCGGTGTGCCACGAAAGCCGATAAGGTATTTATAAGCAACTAAATGTTGAGTGCAAATAACCCCTACTCACATATCACCCTCCTCAGTCTTGGTGGCTGAGGTGACAAAGTACAGTTTGCTTGGTTCCTTAAGGGGACAAAGCTATTGATTCCTGCAGCTGCCACAGCCTGGACACCCCACTGAGTCAGGAGCCTGGAGGACAGTCACCATAGCTGGCTCAAGGTCACACAGTGGCCAGCTGGCAGCTAGGCTGGGCCCGAGCCAGGTCCTTAGGTCTCAACCCCAACCCCCACTCCAAACCCAGAATCATATGGTGGTGGGGTAGGGGGCTAGTCTCTGCCCTGGGGCCTTACTGGGCACAGAGGAATCGTTCTTTCTGCTCACAATTCCTGCTGTTTGCCCCGTGCCAGGCTGCAGCCTCCCTCCAGCCCTGCTGACGAGGACAATCTGGTGCCAGAGTTTGACAATCTGTGTGCCTTCTGGAGGGAGGTGGCCGCCAGGGGCCCAGTTCTGAGCGGGTGGACATAAAGTCACAGTAAGCTGCCAAGGGTCCTTTAGAATACACCCCTGGTGGCTGATCAATATATAGCTGACAGACACCCCAGAATGCTTTTCATACTTGCTCTGGAGAGGGGTACACACACTCTCCTCTGTACACTGTTCCAGGGTATAGTTCTTGACCATAATCTGTACTTCCTAGCAAGCACTGGGAGCAAGAGACATGCACATAACACAGAAAGCCCCAGAAGGAAGGAGACAGGAGCTAAGAACTCCAGAAGACTAAGGAACCTCAGTTATTGATCCATGAAAACAGCCTGGATTGACTAAGTGCCTGAGGGGTATAGGGGGCAGGGCTGGGGTCTCAAGGTACATTCTTCACCATAGCATTTTAGAGTCTCTGGGTAATTAACAGTAAAACAGGTACCACTGTGATATCTACAGTACAATGCCAAGTCAATCCCAGCAGTCCAGGTTAATTGCACATTGGGGGGGGGGGGCTGTGCATGGCTGAATGGGATCCCAGATGCTAGCTTTTCCCTGACTTTCTTCTCAAAACCTTGGGCTCTCTGTACTGGAGGAACCGCCTTTTGCCATACACATAGGTTCCTGTGGGTGTGCCTCTGAAATGCTGGATGGGGCTGGGTACAGAAGAATATCTCTGAGTTTCCATATCTGTGAGATGGGTTGCTCTTCCACACTTTGTAAGGTACGAGAAGAGGTGGTAGTGAGGTGCCTGATCCTCAGCCATTCCTCCCCTCGTGTGGAGGTGAAATGAAGGCTGTTTGTTTTTTTTTTTTTTTTTTTTTTTCTTCTTCTTCTTCTCCTCAGCAGGCTATGTCCTAGGAACTGACCACTATCCAAAAGGGGCTCCAAGGCCCGACTCTCCCAGTGCAGAGCACACATTTGACAAGAGGGTTTAGTGGGTAGAAATCTTGTGCCATGTACAAGCTCTGGCAGGCAGGTAAATGCTGAAGGCTGGAGCCTGGGAGTAACCTCCCAGCCTCCTAAACTCCTAGATAAAAAGAACCTGGGATGGGATATTTCAGTTTCTAGTTAACACCCAGAGCTGGGTGGGGCATTGCTTTTCCTTACCTGGGTCCAGTGCTGGGTGGGGCCTCTTGCTGAGAGGTGGCCACAGTAGCCTCTATGTTCCTGCAGCTGAGCTTTTCCAGCCCTCTGCCCAGTCAGAAGCCAGCATGGGTCATAAACCCTGAGCCCCCGCTTAATCCACTGGTGCCAGAGTCAGCGCTGGCTGGACATGTGACCTGAGGCCCCAGGACCTGTTTGGCAGGAGCAGCAGCTGGTGGGGTGGGGCGGGGAAGGGAAGTGTCTGCCCTTTGGTTGCTTCTGGCCATTTTCCCCTGCAAGGCCCTATCACCCAGAGCCTGCTGCTGATTCTGGGACCACGGGAAGGGGAGAGACACAGGCTGGGACTGAGTACAGTCTAAGATTGCCTCATTCAGAGATGCTGAGCTGCCTAGGAGGTATCTGCTAGGGGATCTTACTGCACACAAATCTGTTTCCTGTGGGGTTGAGTCCTCCTGTGAAAGGTGGATTGTGGGTAGGACTGGATTCCTCAAATGTGTGAGAGTTCACCAAGAAAGATGAGGATGGGAACTGGAGAAAAAGGAGGAACCGAAACCATAAAATCCCTCCCAAGTCCTCATCAGAAGAGATGGAGGGGTTGCTGAGAGGGATAGATGACCTCAGGAAGGATCAGAACCAGAATTACCCAAATTCAAATTCAACAAATCAAGGAGGACATGAAAACACTAAGGCAGGGTTGACTTTAACTCTTGCTTCGCCAATGAAGAGAGGTGAACGAGTAAGAAACAAAACACATCTAATAGGGCCAAACTCATTTCTGTTTGAGTACATTGTTTCTGTGTGACAGGAATGGGAACAGGCATGGCCCCAAGCTGGGACTCAGAGCTACCAAGCAATGGTGGAACTCATCCTACACCCTCCTTTCAGACACACAGCTTTGCTCCTGTGGTGACCTCAGCTCGGACAGCAAAATCCATCACACCTACCAATCACTCCATAAATGTGGACCTGACATTGCTAATTGAACTATGAGGTTCTCGGTGGTTTCTGTCATCTCCCCCAAAGGCAGTCAGTAGCTAGAAACAACCGTAAGACACGGTGTGCTTGCACAGAACTACCCTCTTCTGTGCCTTTAGCTTGTGGTCAGTGTTGTCATCACCCCAAGGAGAAAGAAAGCCAGGCATGGTACTGCAACCTGACATCACAACGCAGGAGGTGGAAGCAGGTTATATATATATATATATATATATATATATATAGAGAGAGAGAGAGAGAGAGAGAGTGTTCTAGGCAGTCTAAGCCACACAGCAGGACCCTGTCTCAAAAAGCCAAAAATTGAAAAAATAAATGATAGATAGTCAGACAGACAGACAGAAACTGAAACAATGAAAGGCCTAGTGACTTGGGCTAAGTCATGTTCAAAGCTAGGAAACTGAGATCTGGATCTAAAACCCCACAGGATTGAGGACATGGACGGCTGTCTTCATGTCCCTGCCTCGGAAGCCTCATACACCCAAGTTCACCACCTTTCAGTCCCTCTTGTTGCTACTCATCCCCACCTCTTGTAACTTCCAAACTGTGCTGGCTACTTTTATGTCAACTTGACATAAGCTAGAATTACCAGAAAGGAGAGAGACTCAATTGAGAAAATGCCTCCATAAGACTTGGCTATAGGCAAGTCTATAGGGCATTTTCTTAATTAGTAACTGATGTTCGAGGGCCACCCTGGGCTGGTAGTCCTGGGTTCTATAAGAAAGATCAAGCAAACCATGAGAAGTAAGCCAGTAAGCAGCACTCCTCCATGGCCTCTGCATCAGCTCCTGCCTCCAGGTTCCTGTCCTGTGTGAGTTCCTGCCTTCACTACTTTTGGTGATGATGTGGAGCTGTGAGTGAAATAAACCCTTTCCTCTCCAGGTTGCTTTTGGTCATGTTTTATCACAGCAATAGTAACCCTAACTAAGACACAAACCATTCTTTCTCTTTCAGCCCTTGTCTACTGTGGGGAAGGAAGCCTGGGTGATGATAGGTTAAAATGAGGATGCTTCAGAAAAGGACTTGTACATAGGAGCAAGAAGGGCAGCTCTAGAATTGTCAGACTCTCCAAGTTCACTGGGAACAAGGGCCACCAGTTGCTGCCCCTGGATATGCTGTAAGGTACTCACTTTCCTTCCTGGTTTGTTTCAGACCAAATGCCCAGGCTAAGCCCAAAGCCTGCCCCAGATCAGTATCTGACAGACCTGCAGGTGGGAGGCCCTGATCCATGCCTTGCTACACTAAAACACCTTCAGGATTCTTGCCATCCCCTCAAGGATCCACAAAGCCCTTGGAGGAATTAAATACAAGGTACAAAACATACCATTGGTGATGGAGTCTTGGAGTTAAATAGCCGCCCCCCAGACAGGGGTGTCAAAGCTCATCTTATCTTATATACCACTAATGAAAAGGAACTTAACTACTTTCTCCGGGTGTTTCTGGGTGCAGCTCATGACAAAACTTCTATTAGCCCCAAACATTAGGGACAGGCATCTCCTGTGGAGGAAGAAATGCAGATGGGCTCCCTTCTACATAGGCAGCAGGAGCTCATCAGCCTGCACATAGTCTCCACTGTCACACTCAGCACGCAGAGACCCAGGTGGGTCAGCATGAACCTTGAGCCTCATATGTACAACCATCCTACCCCAAGGTAAGGTCCCCGAGGGAGTCCTGGCCCACGGTCTGGCAGACCACTGTGGTAACCAACACACTTTGAAAAGACCATTGGATTGGAGGTTGGAGGCAGTGGGTTCCACATTCTTCCTGTTGGTCTGCAAGGCTAACATCACTGTTTTAAGATGAAGCTTTCAGAACCATTGTGCAAACTAATAGGCTGGCCTCCAGGTTTGCAGTTGGGATGGATTCTATACCACTGAGGTCCCTGTGACCTGCCTGTCATGTAGCAGGTGCCTAAGAAATCTTTGCTGGGTTTCAACTGCGCGAGGCAGGATGGGAAGTCACACAGTTCTTCAGTTATTAAGAACTTGCCTGCTCACTGTCTGGCATCCCCAGCTGGCTCTTGCTGTGATAGCCTGGAGCTATGAGACTGAGAGCCAATGTACCAACATCAGCCTAAGGTCACTGTATCCTGCCATAGCAATGACGGTGCCCTGCAAAGGACTCAGCAGAAGAGGCAAAAGTGACAATGAAGAGAACACAGAGGAATAACCAGCTTCTAGATGGCAGGAATAGGGGGCTCATTCCTGCAGGAGCCAAACCGGGGGTGTGTGAGGGGGGCATCAGAAGATACTGCCCCCAACAGAATCACATACTGTGCTGTGCTGAGAGATGACCACAAGAACTGTTCCTGTCTAGGAACACTTAGGAGCTTAGATATACTACATGCTAGTGTCAGAAGGTTGGCACAAAGGTTAGCTGAAGACAAGTAGGATCAACTTTCCAGCCACAGCCTTGTTTACTTTCAGACACTGGGGAAGTAGCCTGTCACAGGATGGCAGGCAGAGCAGAGCTGGGCAGGGCAGCCATAGCAGTGAGTGCTATGGGCCCTTTAAGCAGCCTTGAGTCTAGTGGCAACTTTAGTCATAAGACCTAAGATTACTTAATGTTTTCAAGCTGCAGGAGTCCCTTACAAAGGGGAGCACTGGTCCTTTATTCCTCCATTGCACAGACTTCTCTGGTGACCTCCCATCTCATGGCACCTTCCCCACACACCAGCTACCCAAGAACACCTGAGGTGCTTGGGAGACAGGTGCAGGCAGGTCCCTAAACCCTGAATGTGCTGTGTGACCTTGGACATGTCCCTGCCTCTCTGTGTCAGACTCTTGGGTACTCTCTCCAGCGCAATACTCAGTGGCAGGACTGTGGGCACTGTGGCACACTGAACCACCTCTTATCCTGTCTTTTCCAGCATTGGGGATGGAGGGGGCAGGGGATGCATCTGGTTTTCAAATTCAACTCCTGGGTTTTTATGGGCAAGTGAGTTTAGAGGCCTAGTCACCTTGCCAGTCCATGAGGAGCAGAGCACAGTGCTGGGGGCAGGGAAGGGTGACTAGAAGGCCATGCTGGTGCCTCCTCTGGAGTTGGAGAGGAGCTATACTGACCGGTCGGTATGAGCACAGGCAGATGCTGGCCATGAAGTGAGACAGTGGCTCAGCAATGTGCACAGCCAGACTCCTAATCGGACCACCAGGTAGGAACTGAGCATGCTCAGAGCAACACACACAACTGACCAGGCAGTGCCTACTGCTGTCCTTGGGAGGCTCATGAAGTGGACAGAGCCAGGGGAGAGGACACCCATTGTCATCTATCTGCTCAGTTTGCTCCAGTGACAGATCAGCTGTGACAGTTTACAGCTTGGCAATTTGGAGTGGGTACTACCCAGTAGAAACATGGAAGGGGGTTTTCCCTAGAACTCCTGGAGGTGTGGGAGGTCCTTGTACACCTCTGCTGAGCAAGCTTGCCAAGGCACAGAGTAAGGACAGCTGCTGTGGTTAGGGTGGGAGTGGGATTTCTCACACCGAGCCTCACCCTAAGGTCCCAAGCCCAAGCTGTTAGAAAAGAATGGAGTTTCCTTTACCAGCCCCCAGCAAATCTCACAACCCTATACTACAGACTGCCTCTTGTCACGTAGAGGTTTCACTGTGTACTGCCCCCTAAGCCTTGACCCTTGAACTGATTTCACTGGGAGGGACCTACCAGGAAGACCCCCGAGACCGAGATCCAGCAGGAGGGGCTGCCCGAGGCCACACAAGCAGGTCCAATTTTGGATCAGGTCATTCTAGTCCAGGCTGCTCAGTCTGAACTAAGCTTTCACCCACTCCGGGCGAGTCCAGTGTGAGGCAAATTCCTGAGATGCTTCTAACTCCCTCCTGCCCGCAGGCTCCGGACTGGGAAGCGCTGGCGGGGTTTCTCCAGGTGGAGGAGGGGGGAGGGGAGAGGCGGCAAGGGTCACAGGGCGACCCCCGGGCTCTGTCCCAGCACAGCAGGAGGCACCGCATTGGCGTGGAAGGCGCCCGCCCCCACCCAGATCGCCGGCACCCCGCTGCACCGTCCGCAGAGCGCAGAAGCTGTTCGGTCGCGTCCTCCGCGCGTCCCAGGGGCCGCCCCACACCGCCCCGCTTGCAAGGCCGGTGGCGCTGGGTCCCCAGAGTCTGCAAGCCCGCACCGCGCGCGCGCGCGAAATCACCGCGGCTCCACTAGCCCGCCGGGGTCCGCATAGCCCGGCCCTGAGAGGGGGGTTCGAGCCCAGCCCGCCTGCTCCTACCTCTCGGTGCCCGCAGCCGCCGAGCGCGCGCCGACCCGCCGAGAGCGCGGCCCTTACGCGTCGGGCCGGCGGGGCGCGGGGTCCAGGGGCGCACAGAACCGGAGCCTGACCCCGCGCCCCCGCCCGACGTGACCTTGGCGGGGGTCCTCTTTTTGCCTGGCCTCAGTTTCCCCCTTCCGAAGGTGTGTGTGTGTGCGCGCGCGCGCGCGTGTGTGTGTGTGTGTGTGTGTCGGGGGGGCGGGGAGGACGGGTGCCGCCCCAACCAACGACGTCACCGGAGCCCGGGCGAGTGGAGGGCGCTGGAGGCCTCGGGGCCGCCGCAGCGGATAGGCCAGGTGGCCAGGCACGCAGAAAACCGGCGCGAAGTCGTCGGTACGGCGGCACCTTGCCTTTCTCTTACGAACCTCAAGATCCCCCAAATCAACACCCAGCCAAAAAGCAGCCGGGGCCCACACTCCCTGGTCCTCCCAAGGAGAGCCGCATCCTCTGCGACCAGTGTTCCTCCTCCCGCACTTGTCCGCAGTTCGCTGAGACAGTCCAGGGAGGACAAGCCACTGGCTCCGAGTCGCACTGTGTCCGGACTGCTGAGGTTTATCCGGGCACCACGCCCCTATACGACCCCATACTATTCGGTTGGGCGAAAGGAGGACGAAGGATCCTGGACTGAAGGCTACGTCCCTTATCCTTCTAGCGCAATGGACTCGCCATACTGTGACTGGCCTCAATTAGCCTGGCAACTGTCTTTGAGAATGGGTTAGGGGAGTCTGCACCAGGAACCCTAAGTTTGAGAAAGAAATAGACTGGATAGGGGAGCTGGGCCTGGAGGGGATAGGAACAGGGAAGGTGGATGCACAGGGCTGTGCCTAAGAAAAAATACAAGGATGAGAAAACCTTGTCAGCCGGTACAGTGGAGAACGGAGGCATGGGGAGCACACAGCAGACCACCCTGAAAAAGGGGCTGTCCTTCCTAGGCAGAGTCCCCACACCTCCCACCAGGTGGAGCAAGGGCGCCAGGAGAGGACGCAGCATCCAAGCAGCGCCCCCTGGTGCCTAGATACGGCGAGGCACGAGGCTGGAAGGACTGGGTCGCCGTGGTCCAGCCTGGAGGAAACTGGGGGAGTGATGTCATGTGTGAGCAGATGGGGCTGGGTAGGCTGCCATTAGGCTGTGTTGACCTTGGACAAGGCGCTTTCCTCTTTTAGAGCTCTTTTATACCCTGATTTTTTAAAAAATTTATTGAGACAGTGTCTCACTCTAGTCCAAGCTTGCATGGAACTATGTAGCCCACACTAGTCTTGAACTCATGACAAGCTTGCCTAGCCTTCCAAGTTCTGTGATTACAGATATTAGCTCCCATGCTAACACCCAACTCTTTAACAATTTTCTGAATCTTAAAATATTGGGTATTGATAAAAAAAGCTAAGGGGCAGTCTAGATCCTGGTATGTCTTTCCTGCCCCCAACAATCATAAACCTAGACCTCGTGGCCCACTCCTGCCAACCTTGGTACCTGGGAGATTACTTTTGAGACCTTTCCCCACCTAAAAGTAAACTCATGGCACCTTGCTAGTGCCCACTGCAGGGCATTAGGATGGGCTCACAGGCCAAGGTGTGAGTCTTACCCTCCCCCATACCTAGTTATAGCTTTGCACATTGTTAGAGCAATGGGTTATTGTTTTAGTTTAAGGCAATGGAGCCTGTGCTAGACTGGGACATCCTTAGAAGATCAAGCTAACCTCAAACTCACAGAGATTTTCCTGCTTCTGCCTCTCAAGTTTTGGGGTTAAAGGTATGTACCCCCATGCCCAGCCTACTATACTAGTTTTAAAACATATTTTTAAAAGCAGCCCTTCCAGGAGGAAGATTCTTATGTAGTTTTTATAACTAATATTGCTGGTGTGGAGATCAGTTACGGGGCTGGTAGGAAGGCAGGTGATAGAAGATAGGCTAACTAGGTCTGAGGCAGCTGTGTGACCTCAGCCAGGTCCCATCACATCTCAGAGCCTCATATGTGCTGTAAGCTGGAACTGATGAAATCCCCATGCCTCCTTCAAAGCTGCTGAGCAGGTCGGCTGCACTGATGTGTGGAAGGTGTGCAAAGGGCACCGTACAGAAGCTTCATTCCCAGAAGCCAAGAAAGCAAATGTTGATGTATTGAACTATATAAAATTAGACTATATAAATGGAATCAGAATACCACAAACAAGGTAAAAAAAGACAAATGGCACCCTGAAACAATGTCTGCCGCACATAGCACAAGTTAATGAGGAAAATGAGAAAAAAGTTAATTTCCCTAACACAGAAAGTGCTCCTTCCAATCGATAGGATGACTAACCCATTAGAAAACAGCCAAGGCTATGAAAGCCACTCAGGAAAAATATTCACTCCTGCTTGTAATTAAATGCACATTAGAGAAATGCAATCAAAACTTAATTCAACTCACTTGCTTAAAAAAAAAAAAAAAAACCTATTTGGGGGGTGGAAAATGGTTCAGTGGTTAAGAACACTTGCTGTTCTTACAGAGGACCCAAGTTTGGTTTTCAGCACCCACATTTATCCTTTCCTTGTCTTTGTGTCTCACAAAGTCAAGTATATTCAGTCCCCAAGCTATGTTTCAACTTACATTTCCCTCACTTTACAATGGTGTCATGCACTCAGTGATATGTAGGTGAACACACTCCAGACTTGAGTTTTGATCTTTCCCTGAGCTAGTGAGATGCAGTCTGACCATCTTCCAATATGTTGGGATGAGGCAGTGAACATGTGTCCCACGAGGGTCTGCGGACAGGACACCAGCCCGCTCTATACAACGGGTGCTGCCCAGCTGGGGAGTCAGTCAGCAGATATATTGAATGAATTTTCCACCAAACATTTTCAGTTCATGATGGGTTTGTTGGATCTTAAATGTCCCTGCACCCCCAAGGTCTGTGTGAAAAAGCTTTGGCCTCTAGGGTGGCAGTATTGGAAGGTGGCTGAACCTCTACTCTTTGTATCTTCTTTCTCAGGCCTTGACTAGTAGCTGCTTCTGCCTCCTGATCTTGCCATGATGAGCTGCGCTTTCATGGTGCCAAGCAACCACAGACAGAAACCTCTACAACTATAAGCCAAAACAAGATATTGGTTACAGTACTGGAGGGCTGGCCTACATGCTAATGTTAAGTATTTGTACCTTTGGAGGTAAGGGGGGGGCACAGAAGATCTGCTGGTCCCTTAATATACTACCTCCGACAAGGATGAGCCAGAGAAGGCACAGCAACACCCTGGGAAGGGCAAGGAGAGCTGGGAACAGGAAAGAGGAAGACTGGCCTTCCACTGAAACATTCTACTTACACATGCGTGAGTTTATGTATAAATGTATGCACACACCTATATGTATAAGTATATATATCTCACTATATACCTGTATTACTGTTTTGTTTTGCTTTTTATCTTCTGTGTAGCCCTGGCTGTCCTCAAACTCAGAGATCTGCCTGCCTGTGCCTCCCAAGTACTGGGATTAAAGGCATGCACTACTACACCTAACTTGGATATATTGCTGCCTTGTTTGTTTGTTTTTAATCTGTTTGCAAATGATAAAATTCTGGGGCTGGAAAGACAACTCAGTGCTATTGAAGAGGATTTGGGTTTAATTCACAGCACCCACATAGGGGCTCACAACTGTCCTAACTCCAGTCCAAGAAGATCCATGAGTGCCAGGCATACACATAGTGCACATATATGCATGTAAGCAAACACTGATACACATAAAATAAATGTAAAGATTTATGAAGAAAATAACAATTTCTGATGTTGGGAGGTATGGTGCCTAGGACCTGCTCTGACACAGACTTAAGATGATTGCCTACGTGACCTCAGTATGGAGGGTGCTCCTTCTGAACCCTACAGTTTCCTCTACCAAGTGAGCAGGAAGCATAAGACAGATGCCCACCTCACATTGTCAGTCCAGAACCTTCTCAGCAGAAGAGCTAACTGGGTGTTGAAAGAGCCCTAGAGGAAATGAGGACAGCAGAGCTAAGGGTCAAGGGACCCAAGGGACCCAAGTGATTTTTGAGATCCCCCAGCTCCCTCAGGGACACTCCTATCTGCTTTTCCCATGTCCATATCCTGCCTGGAAATACTTATTTCATGTTTCCTGTCTGGGGTTACCCTGACAACAGCTCTGTCATCTGTCTGGGTTGGAGGTCAGTCCTGTGGCATGGGACAGATGATCAATCTGTAGATACCACGTGGGTCTGAGAGGTTTGGGGCAGAGCCTCATGTTGGGCAACCAAACCTACTCACTCAGAGAGTGACCCAGCCTGGGTCCTCTCTTGCCTGGCTCCTTCTATGTACAGAGGAAGTTGGGGAACGGATGAGAGAAAAACCACAAGACACAAAATAATGTGCTCACAACAGTGCAGATGCTAGTAGCACAGGAAGTGTGTGTAGCAGAAGTCATCCCATCCCTCATCTCCCACCCCCTCCCTCTCACCTTTCCATCATCAGCAAGCACATCTGTGCCTTCTTCCTGTAGTTAAAACAAGGCACTCTGCAACCAGACAGCCATGGCCTGTACTTTCCAGCCCCAGTCTACCCTTTTAGCTTCTTCTTCTATCCAGTATTGTCCCTTATGTAGAGCAATTTTCAAAAACTGACTCCATCCTATCCCTCTCCTGCTCAGAACTCCTCTACAGCTCCCTGTGCCCTTGAGATAAAGCAGTTCCTCACCCAGCCCCATCTCCAGCAGCTTCTCGACAGTCAGGCTAAACTTAATGGCTCTGAGCATATACTGCTGTGCCTTGCCACCATGTGTTTGACCTTTGCAGTCTTCTGTTTTATTCCATATGCAAATAAAGTCTTCAAATCAACAATAGAAATGACGATTCAAAAAGTTTTAAAGTCTAGTTCACATAAATAGCTCAGAGAACAAAAATGCAAATAACTTATAAACATACATCCACACATACAACTTCATCAATAAAGACGGAGACTGCACAATGGTGACATACTGTTAGCTTCTGGCACATGCACAAAACTTCCTAAATGTTTGTTAGCTGTGTCCAAACCCATTAGATCCATTTCCAAAGGTATCATCTCCTCTACACATCATTTTCTGGGCCCCTTCTGTGCCCAGCACTTCTAGTACACGGATTTGGGCAGAAGGTCTACAGATGATAGCTACCAAGAACAGGAGCTAGGCAGCCACACTGACCAGCTGAGGGTCTGCTCACATGATAAAGGGCTCTGGGGCTAGGAAAGCACCCTATTCATCCTGCACAAACCCTGCAAAGCTGGTCTTAGAGAGGGCAGCAGTGAAGTTGGGGCAAGGGTGTAGGGCTTGTGGCTGCAGCAGGAGTCAGGTTCAGGGGCTGCTGTGCTTGGGAGAAGAGGCGATGCTGAGGTAGGGAGAGAAGCAGCACCTGGACGGAGGGCAAAGGGGCAGACACGGTCATGTGCTTGCAGCACGCAGGACTTTCTGTTACTTGGTACCTATGCTCTGTCCTCACAGAGCTCCTAGATGGTGCCCCCACATACACCCACAGAGGACAGGGGCTTTCCTAACTAGGTTCTTTTTATCACTCTTTGGCCTCCCTGTTCATTTGGGGCACAGTGAATACCATGGTGTGGGACACTTCCCTTCCCTAGTCTGAACCTCTACCTTCCAGCTAGCTCTCTGCCATGGGATTTTCAAATGTAAGAATGTGGTCTGTGAAGCCTCACTTGAATAAGCGTCACTTCCAATGTTTAGCCCCGACACACTGGAGGGTCCTGTGATAGGCATGTGTTCAGAACAAGGGTAACAAGACTATGAGGGAGGGTTCTGGGCTAGACCCAGGGCCTCTTACATGCTAGGCAAGCATTTTGCCCTGAGATATACCCCCAGCCTTCCAAACTCTTTTTATTTTCTTTTTTTCTGGAGAGTCATCTAGATACCCTCTTAAAATGGGGGTGGGGGTAGCACTATGAAAATAGCATTTAAAAATATATGGCCAGGCCAGTAGTGTGGCTCAGTAGGATGTTGCTTGCCTAGCACACAGAAAGTTCTTGTTCCATACTCTGTCAAAAAAAAATTTTTTTAATTAAAAAAAGAAAGCCAGACTGCTAGTGCAAACCTATAAGCCCAGCCACTCAGCTCAGCAGGCTGGGGTAGGAAGGTCTCATGGTCAAGGACTGCCTGGACTACTGGGTAAGTGAGGGTAAGCCTGAGCACTTCAGTAAGGACTGCCTGGGCTGCTGGGTAAGTGAGGATAAGCCTGAGCACTTCAGTGTGTCCTTGTGTCCAAATAAAAAGGGGGTTCAGTGGCAGTGTACTTGCCTAGCATCTTCCAGTCTGCTCAGCTCCTAGTACTGGGAGAACAAAAAACCTGAGCACTGTAAAGTGAGGTGTGGCTTTGACAAGGTGCTGAGGTAATTCCTTGGCCTTTGCTTCTTCCCCGTGACAGCTGGCTGTCTCTATGCAATAGGACACTTTGATCGCTGACCTCCTACTGCCCGTGTCTGGCTCAACACAAAGATCTGAATGGAAGACAGACAGCTCCAAAACTCTTAGGTAAATCACAGGACTGGTGAGAGTTAGGCCACCATTTCTTGCACAGCACTAAAATGCAAAGGATAAAATAAAAATCAGTAAATCACAATGAGAAACTTTTGCATATCAAAAAAGGCCATCAAAAAAGTGAGAAGGGCTAGAGAAATGGTTCAATGGTTAAGACCTTGGCTGCTCTTCCAGAGGACCAGGGTTCAATTCCCAGCAACCACATGGTGGCTTATAACCCTCTATACTGGGATCTGATGCCCTCTTCTGGCATGCAGGTATACATGGGGGGGGGGAGGGGAGGAACACACATAAGCACGTGTGTGAGCACACACACACACACACACACACACACACACACAAAATCTTTTTTTTTAAAAAAAAGGAAACAAAGAAAAGAAAGTGAGAAGAGCCAGGGATGGTGGTGCACACCTTTACTCCCAGCACTTAAGGCAGAGGCAGGTGGATCTCTGCGAATTCCAGGCCTGCCTGGTCTATACAGTGCATTCCAAGACAGTCAGGGCTATGTAGAGAGATCTTGTCTCAAACCATCCCTCAAAAGTGAGACAATTCCTACTCACAGGAAAAGATAGCTGTGAGGCTTGTAACCACTGTGAAGTGCTTATATTTGGAGCGTAAAGAAAACTAATGATTCAATGAGATAATAAAAACCAGGATCAGAGTTGGAGAGCTACTTCCCCCACAGGAGAAATATGAGGCCTGTGGATGTAGGAAAAGACCCCCCAACATCATTGATCGAAGAGGACATGCAAATCAAAGACACAGAGGGCAGCCCTTCACACCAAAGAGGTTGCTGGAATTTCTGTGGATGAGAGCTAATGTTGGTGAAGACACAAAGCACACCCTCAATGGCACAGTGTAGTGGGGGTGGGAAGGGGCCTCCGCTCTGGAGAACAGCTTGCCTATTTTTTCTAACCTAACCCAAGACTACATTCATAGTTGGCTGTTTGAGAAATGGAAGCTGTGTGTCCATACACAAGTGTTGGCAAAAACCCATAGCAGCATCATTTCTAAATGTCCAAAATGACAACTACCAGTGTGCGTCTTATAGGGACCAGGCAAGCCAGAAATGGACAGTAGACTGTTACTCAGCAACACATGGTAGACATGATATAGCCCTTAAATCTACACCAAGACAGCAAAAGCCACACATCACAGGTTTCTACCCATAGAAGATCCTTCTAAGGCAACTCTACAGAGACAAGGGGGCTCTGTAGAGTACCAATGATGTGTGGGAGGCAAGAGAGTGGAGTGGAATGACTTCAAATAATGCTGTGGTGCTGGTTACTCAACATGGACAATATGCTAATATTGTGGAGGTACACATTTACAGTGGCTGTGTTTCATAGCATATACACTGCCCTTCAATGAAGACTTCAGAAAACACACAGACTCAAAAAAATGCAAGAATTAGATGGATCCGGGAATGGTGGCAGAACCTTTGATCCAGCACTTGGGAAGTGGAGGCAGGAGGGTCAAGAGCTCAAAGTCATCCTCAGCTAAGAGAGTTCAAGGCCAGCCTGGGCTACATGAGATCCTGTCTCAGAAATTAAAAGGAAGGGAGGGGAGGGGAGGGGAAAGAGAAGGAAGGAAGGGTTTGATGTAAAGAACCTGATTAGGGCAAATGTCAAAATAAAAACATGACTTTTATAAACTTCATTTGGACTGTGGTGATGTGGAACTGTTGAATATCTTATTCTTTTTTTTTGTTTTTTTTGTTTTTTGTTTTTCGAGACAGGGTTTCTCTATGTAGCCCTGGCTGTCCTAGAACTCACTCTGTAAACCAGGCTGGCCTCGAACTCAGAAAT
>NC_034591.1:107679440-107708685 GCF_900095145.1 Mus pahari
TGTGCAAGGTTTGTGCTCAACAAGCCAGTAAAGAACATCCCTCCATGGCCTCTGCATCAGCTCCTGCTTCCTGACCTGCTTGAGTTCCAGTCCTGACATCCTTTGGTGATTAACAGCGATGTGGAAAATGTAAGCCGAATAAACCCTTTCCTCCCCAACTTGCTTCTTGGTCATGATGTTTGTGCAGGAATAGAAACTCTGACTAAGACAGGGGTAAATGTCTCACTGCACATTTGCTGTGACCTCACAAACAGAGCTAAGAGTGAAAAAAAAATACACATGTACCAAAACAAGAGTCGGTGACATTTTACTAATGGTGACTACGGTGAAAGGGACATGGAAGAAGCCTCCCTTTGTCAAATTATTCTCAAAACTCTGCCTTAGGATTATTTGGCTGGGGATTTAGATCAGTGGAATAGCGATTGCCTAGCTTACCTGAACCTCTGGGTTCTGTCCTCAGTCCTGGAAAAGTAAAACTAAAAATAACAGGGTAAGAGCTGATGAAAGGTTTTGTCAAGTCAAAGTGCTTCTCACCAAGCCTGACAACCTGAGTTCCATCCCTAAAAGTTGTCCCTAGACCTCTACAGGTGCACCATGGTATGTGCACATGTGCATGTACACACACACACACACAAATAAAATAGACTTCAATTTAATTAATTCAAAATAATTAAATGTAATCTCATTCAAAATAATTCAAAATTCTTATAACTTGAAGAATTCAAGAGTAAAAAGATACTGCCAGAACTCGGCTAAATTGAGAATTGCTGAAGGGAGCAGCACTAGCCTGGTGGTGAGCAAAGGCCATCGGGAGTTGGGGTGGGGCAGGGATCTCAGCTTATCACTCTACTTGGCTGATAGATCCCAGTGAAGACATGGCCAGAGGTCAGTGTGATGATACATTTCTGGCTGCCACGGTTTGTATTCTGTGTGCAGGGGAACTCATAAAACACATACACACACACACACACACACACACACACACACACACTCACACACATTCTGCCCTTCTGATGCTGAGATGCAGCCTAGTTGGGGAAGGCTGTGTAGCAGGAAGAGAATATGGGCACCCCACAGCAACACCTTGCCCCAGGCCCATACTAGCCCAGCATCCTGAATAGGAGTGATTTGTATCTTGACTCATTTCTGCCTCATGGCCCAAGATTATAAGGAAGTCAAATTTTGTAAAATTCTCCCAGTTGTTAAGCCCTTGGGGCCTCAAACTTAGTGAGGGCCATTGGTAATTTGGTTGGGGTTTGTTTCCCAAAGGAGCACAAAGGTAGACACTTGGTTCCCTTTACAACAGCACCTTTGAGGTAGCAGGGACGTTTGAGATTTGGTAGTTGGGGCATAGCTCTAGGAAGAGGTTAATGATCTCCTGGGGCTGTAGTTATCAGAAATCAGCTTGTGCTTTGTTTGTAGAGTAAGGTCCTTGGCCTTTCTGCACTCTAGCAATTCCTATTCCTATTCCCATTCCAATTCCAATTCCTATCCACTTGTCTACCAGATTGTGACCAAACTGAGACCCTTACCAGACACTGGCTCCATGATGCTTGGGTCTTCTGCTACTAAAATTCTGAGCTAAATAAATCTTTTTTTTTATGTTAGAATGGTAGGTTTATTTCTTTTTTTTTTTAATTATTAGAAATTTTCTTTATTTACATTTCAAATGTTATCCTGAAAGTTCCCTATACCCTCCCCCCTAAATAAATCTTTTTTCTCAAACAAACGCCCTTCTTTTCTTTATAAAGTATCTCATTTCAGCTATTGGTTATATCAGTCCAAAGACAAAAGCTCTGCACAGGCAGAGTACATGCTCAGGGCAATCTTCTGTCCAGTAAAGCTAGACCTGTGTCTGTGAGAGCAAATATAGAGTTAGCTAGGTCACCAGTTAAGGGCTAAGGACTGAGGTGTGACTGTCATATGGCAGAGCAGGGTCAGGAAGTGGCAGATGGCACCTCACCTCCCTCCCTGCACAAAGCACAGTGGCCAGCCAGCACAGGCTTTGGCCTCCAGAGGACCCAACAGAGCCCCCACCCCACCAGACAGCTGACACTTCTCAGAGATTCTAGCTCCTGGAGGTCTGGGGATCCCCAAGCTGGGAGCCTTGACTTATTTGAAGGAATCTTGCATCCCATATGTACAGCCAAACACTGTGGCAGACCAAACAAACACTGCTTTTCACATGCTGACATCCTTCAAACCCAAACACACCCGCTACATTGCCAGCTGCAGTCTCCCTAAACCAGGTCTTCAGTTAAGCTCTGTGGAAGGGGAGGGGGCGTCTCACAGTTTCCTATGAAGAGCAGCCAAACTCCTTTCCTGGAAAAGCCTTGGCAGGCAGATGGGAGGCTCACTTGCTCCACTGCAGGGCAGCAAAGGATCAAAGGGAGGGATTGCTTCAGTGGGTGAGGCCAGCCATGGGTGGGAGGCTGCATCCAAGACTCTGGAACCCTGAGGAATTTGGGAACTGGTAGCCAACTTAATCCCCACAGATGGAGAGCCCCTTCAGTCAGTGCTTAGCCCAGGTAGTCACTTTGGAGGCTTAAGTGGCCAGCATAGGGCCTGGGTGGTGATGAAGGCATGCAGACCAAGGACAGGGCTGACAGTCAATGCCAAGCCTTTCTTCTTCTATTTCTTAGCATGTGGCCACTGAGCTCTCATCATGTGACCCAGAAATGGAGGTTTTAATTTGATCTCGTTTAAATATCAATGTAGGACTATTGACTAATGGCCACAGCAGTTGCACTGAGGAAACTGAAGAGAGAAGCTGAGGAAACTGAAGAGAGGTGAGTGGCTCTTAAGATGCTCTGCCCATCCTGGTGGGGACCTGGGGTCCCCTCCTCCCAGCAGAAGCCGCAGCACCTGGCACTGACACACCTCGCTGGGCATTCAATGCTACTGTGTGGAGCAGCACACAGAACAGACATGCTAAGGTTTGAGTGACTGAAGTGTAATCTCACCAGGATAACATTTAGTTTTGTGAGCAAAACTTGCAGAGCCTGTGTGACACAAGGCTCCAGCAGGATCCTACTGAAAGGCACCCCACAACTGCAAACTATGGCCACAGATCCCCCTCCTAGCATCCATGTCTCCCTATGGCAGAAGCTGGCCTGTCCTACAACCCAAGGTGGGGCCAAGGTATAGAATGTGGTAGAAGTTCTAGTCATAATGGACCCCTGGGCTAGGTCTGGGAGCTTATGGCACATATCTCTCTGCAGCCCTATGAATGTAGATTCAGAAGGCAGGGGTTTGCATGCCTTTAGGAGAACACATAGAGGGGAAGAAGGGGGCTGCTGTGTGAAAAGGCTCATCTGCCACTGAGAGTTCATGTGGAAGTTGACAAGGGAAAAATTCTGAGATGGCCTAGACTTAGTTGCAAGACCAGAAGATAGGAGAAAGGTTTGAGCAAAACAAAATGACTAGCACCGCCAATAACCACAAACTGCTCCATACTATGTTGAAACCCTAAGCACTAAGCCCAGGGTGTATCTCAGTGGCAGAGCATTTACTAAGCATGCACATGACTCCAGTACCACAAAAAGTACCCCCTAAAAAACACACGGTGGGAAGGAGAATCATAGGGCACATCCCACCCTACTTCACCTTCCCTCACCCAGAAGCAAAGGATTCCTTTATGGACTGTCTTCTAGCCCCAAGGAGTTCCACACTCTGCCTGTTGTCTTTCCCCTCCCTATCCTATCCTAGCCACTGTGGGCTCCAATTCACACTCCTAAGTAAGACTCTCTGTTTTGGTCTGGTGGATGGTTTCCACCTGCCTCCTTGACCTGTGGCTGATGTTCTGGGAAGTCACCCCAGGACCTAGCTCTACAAGTCCTTTTATGGCAGAGATTCTTTTTTCCTCTCAAGAATTGAGGTGCAGTAAGGGATCCAAGAGGCTCTGCTAAAAGATACTATCTCTGGCCATGTCTCTTGCCTTCTAATCTATCTGGCCTCCCTGGGAGACCAGCAAAACCCGGCAGATCCCCTAATCCACAGACCCCACATCATAGACCACTGCTATTTCAAGCCATAGCACCATACAGCTTGTTACATAGCAACAGTTAGCACTTGAGAATTCACCACGGACTTCCTGTGGTGCCTACACCAGGGTACCTGATTGTAGAACTGAGACCCTGAAGCATGGACTCTGCTTTGGGCCAAGAGCAGTCTCCACAACCCCAGGGAACTCACAACTTTTCAAATAAACCATAGACCCACAGGGTCAGAGGGAGGGAACTGGGGAAGATGCTGGGGTTGTTCTCTGAGTCCAGTTCCAGCTGACATCGGGCAGTAGCCTCATGGCCAATTTCTCCTGGAGCCTTCCAAGTAAATGACACAGTCTGTGTCCTAATGGGAATCTCTGTCCAACTCAGAGATGAAGAAACAGTCCAAGAGGCTGGAGATCCTGCCTATAGTCATTCTTCCACGGATTTGTCCTCCTCTGGTCTTCCCTGAAATGGCAGATACCCTTCCAGTTCACAGCTGTGTGCACAAGAAGAGGCCTGAAGAGGGGAGGGATAGTGCATCATCATTCCCAGATTTCTGACTTACTGAGCTTGCAGGGGATTCTGACCACTCTGAAGAAGGCTGGGAGTTGCTAGCAAAGGGCCGTCTTTCAGGCAGATCAGATGGGTAGCAGCTCTGGGTCAGGTAGGGACTAGCTCTCAGATGATCTTGCAGATGAGGGAGAGGTGGGAGCTACCGGCTGCAGCCAGAAGGAAGGGATGGAATGATATGAAAATACTGAAGTCTCTTTTAAGTCAGTATCTGGGACACACACCCACAACCTCAAAGGAAAGGTAAGTTCTGGATTCCAATTCTGATGCTGCTACTTCCCAGAATTCAGAAAAGAGTTCTGGCAACACACCTGGCTGCCTCAGTTTCCCCAGCTGCAAAGCAAAGTTAAAGCCAGTACTGACAGTGTGGGCCTAGAGTTCAGCCACTTGAGACACTGAAGAATCACCAAGTCCAAAACTAGACTGGGCTACAGAAAGTGTTTGAGGCCAGTCTGACTAAGTTAGTGAGACCCTGTCTCAAAAAGCAAAAAGAGATAGCTGAGCGTGGTGCTCAGTGGTAGAGCACTGGGGTAGGCCCCCAATTTAATAACTTCCATTGCTGAAAAACCAAAACTAAAACCAGATACCAATAAAGAGATGAGATTTGCACCCGTGCTTGCAGAATTTGCTGTGAGAAATCAATGAGGCAATTTTTTTGCAGCTTGGCCTCAAACCCAAAGTAATTTTCCTCCCTCAACTTCCAAAGCATTTGGTGAGCCATCAGGAAGGGCAAAAGGAATGACAGGAATGTGAGGTCATGTGGCCAGTGGTAGTGCTCACCTACCATGCCTAGGGCCCTGGGTTCTACTTTCAACACTGTAAAAAATAAAATAAAATATGAAAACAAAACCCAATTCCAGGTTTTCCTTTCTAGAGGCCCCTTAACCCTGCCCTGCCCTGCCCTGCCCCTGCCCTTCACTTCTCCCTAGTGGTCCAGTGGGTGGAGCTCACTGTTATCTCTGCCATGTCTCTGAAAGCAGATGAAGCAACAGGACTGAAGCTGAGGCTGAGCTGACCCGCCTCTCCCTGTTCTGGGTCCCACCCCTTATCTCATCCCTTTGGCCTGGAGCTTATCATGCTCTGCTTGTTTTAAGTACCCAGCTTGCCGTACTCCCCCTCAAACACTCTCACAGGACCTCTAACACGATGTTCCTCAACTTTCCTAATGCTGAGACTATTTCATACAGTTCCTCATGTTGTGGTGACCTCCAACCATAAAACTATTTTCATTGTTACTTCATAACTATAATTTTGATATTGTTATTAATCATTATGTAAGTATCTGTGTTTTTGTTCCTCCTCAAAAACTCTCATGGGACCCTCTAACAAAATGGTTCTCAACTTTCCTAATGCTGTGACCATTTAATCCAGTTCCTTATGTTGTGGTGACGTCCAACCATAAAACTATTTTCAATGCTATTTCATAACTATAATTTTGATACTGTTATTAATCATCATCTAAGTATCTGTGTTTTCTGATGATCTTAGGCGACCCCTATGAAAGGATCATTCAACCCTCAAGGGGTCTTGACACATTTGAGAAACTCTGCTTTAAGTGATGACTAAGCGAGTCTGATCCCCACTACCTCCCTGGAGTATGGCTCTTCGCTACCCCCATTACCTTCAGTCTGGGGCTCCAGGGCCTGCCAGGTTACCTCCCTATCACTGCAGCTAGAGTGTGGTCCTCTTCCAGTTTGTGCTGAGGGAACAAGGTGGACACTATCCAACAGTGGAGTGGCTTCAGATTCTGTGCCCAACCAGACATCCCCTAAAAGGATACTGCTGGAAGTTCCCAGTCCCTCTGTCCTTAGAACCCAAATCCTCAGCTGGTTCTTCATCCAGTGGCTTCCTTCTTCCTGGACTCAGGTCCCCTGTGATCACCTCAGAAGCCATTCAAAACCACACTGCCACATTTCACTCTGTTGTCCACTTCCTGAGCCCCAGATATTCCAAGAGAAAGGAGTTCCACTACCCTCACCCCACCACCACCACTCTGGGCCCAACACACAGAGGGCACTTAGGAGATATTAGCTAGGTACACTGTTGGCTAAGTAACAACTCACTCAGCCAAGCTCCTGAACAGGAAGGTGGTGATGAGGAAGATGCTTAGGTACCCACCCTGACAGGCAGGCAAATTCATCTGGGCTAGGCATTGGTTAACTTTTCTCACCTATGCCAAGATGGTTATTAGGCATTTTTTTTCCAGATAAGTTAACCAAGGTCACTCAATTTGCTCAGAGCAGGAGAGAATCTGGGGTCAGCTTTCTAGGACCTAATGCTATCTCCCACTCTGAAGCACGGAGGGTATGACCCTTGGAGTCTACCACCCAAAGAGAGGAATCCCAAGTGCTTAAAGGCCCAGGCACCGGGCCAGAGTCTTTCCATGAGCCTCCTTTTCTGCTCTGGGAAGAACCATAGTTCAGTTTTGCAAATGCTAACCTTAGATCCGGAGTAGCTCAGTGACTTTGTAGATCGATAGTGAGGCAGTAGACCACAGAGCAGTGGAAGCCCTACCAACATCCTTTCCTGTGTGATGACAGGAGAATGAAGCACACTGAGGTTATTGCCTCAGTTTCCCCTTGCATACTGGGGTGTGGGTGGGGTGACCACTGACAGGACATGAGGTGATTAGGGAGGCAGGCCTCTCACCTTCCACACATGGGCTGATAGGGGAAGTGAGTGAGTAGCTGTTTCCCCATCTCCTCAGCCCCACCCTGCCACAGCACCTCTGGGTAGCACCTCTCTGGAAAACGGCTTCCAACCCTGGGAAACTCCCCCTGAAATGTCCCCAGTGTCATAACCCAGAGTTGCTGCAGCTTCTAAGTTGGAAGCCTCAACCAGGCATCTTCCTGCAAGATATAACAGTCCAAATGTCCACACAGCCTGTAGCTACAGATACTGCTGGTTGGATATAAAACATTTTATGTCCTCAAGGAGACAGTGAGTGAAGCTGAAAAGCTTGAAACTACAGTAGCAGAATAGGATCCCTGAAATAAGACATCAACATTAACCTAGGGATTAAGTCAGCCTGTGGAGGAAGATTGGAAGTCCTTATTTGGGTTTCACAACCAACAGTAGCTATGGGGAGAAAAGACCTGAAAACACAGACAGGCGAGGCAGACACTACAAAGGACTAACCAGGCTTATAAACCCACCTCTCTCCTCAGAGCACTTTTCCTTCCTTAACTCTGTGTCTACTTCTAACCACCAGCTCCTTGTACAAATATTCCTCTGCCCTGGGACACAAGAGCCTGCATATAAACTCAGAGCCACAGTTCTGTATTCCTAAGCATCTTTTCCCAACCGCCATGGGCTTTTGGATTCTCCGATCTCCATGTCTAACTCTAAAGGCACAACTCTCTCCAGCATGCCTCCTCCTGGAGGCCAATGAGATTTCCAACTTGCCTATGCTGTTTTTCCTTAACCTGTAATAAATTGTCCTGAGCTTCCTTTTGAGTTTTAACTTTAAATTCTTTCACTGTAAGACAGCCCCAAAAGTTACCCCAGTTGCTCCAAGTAAAAGGAGGACCTATCCTCTCTGCCATAGAACCCTGCCTCTCCCCAGCCCAGGGTCTGTCCAGCTAATCTATCCTCTGGCAAGTACCCCCAGGCAGTCTGGGACACACTGTGAACTGGGATGAGTTCAGATACCTCACTGGGATCAGGCTGGATGCAGATAAATTGTCAAGGAAGAAAGGGAGCTGGCTAGGCTTTAAGGATCAAACTAAATGGAACCTGCGGCCACTTGCTAACTGTAAACTTTCAGTCTCCCCCAAGCCTAGGTTTTCTTATAAAATGGGGACATCAGACCACACTTTGGAGTGATGGCAAGGAATGACTATGTATGCTGTCACCAGGCCTTCTAGGTCTGTAATTGATCCCATAAGATTGTCAGTTTTCAAGAACTTGCCTACTTGTCCAGTCTCTAGCCCATGGTGCCTGCATACTCTGGTTTTATATTTGGACTAAGGGTCTAATAGGAACCAACTTATTCCAAGGCTGCGCAGAAAACCCAGGGCGCTCATCACAAGGGCCAGACCAAGCACAGGCTGTCATATGAGAAAAGCCCCAAGCAGAGAAAGGAGGAGGAGACCCCAGCAACTGCACACACAGGTGGAACCCTGAATTCGTCTGTACAGGGGCCTCTCAGGAACAGAAGGAAATAAACAGTCAGTGTGGAATGACTTGTCTTTGAGTCACAATGGAAAGGACACTGGGTGATAGCTTGTTGACCCTTACAGGAGGAGCCAGCATGCTGGACCTCTAGGTCTCACCAGACTTTCATTCTGGTCTTAACCTAGGTCCTCAAGGTGCCAGGTCCATTTGGCTCCAGAGAGATGTTTTCCATAGACCATGAAGAAAGATGACCTGGCTACTCTGTCTAGGACCCTATCCCGGTTTCCATCAGACCTGCCTTCAACACCACTCCTCCTGGAACCTTCCAGAACTTCTTCCCCAGCACCCCAATTTTTTTTTTTTTTTCGAGACAGGGTTTCTCTGTATAGCCCTGGCTGTCCTGGAACTCACTCTGTAGACCAGGCTGGCCTCGAACTCAGAAATCCACCTGCCTCTGCCTCTCCCAGTGCTGGGATTAAAGGCATGCGCCACCACTGCCTAGCTACCCTAAAGTATCTACCCAGGCTTCTTCTGGTTCTTTTGTCTCACTGTGAAGAACATCTGGGAGCTGACGTACTGGAAACTCTGCTTTCACTTCATAGTTTGCCAAGCATTAGGCCTGACCACTACACAGGCTAAGCTGGTGCCTACCTCAGGACACTGGGCCTGAACCAACTTCCCACAGGGCTGAAGTCCAGGGTTGAAAAATGGTAACATTTAAGGACTCGAGTTCAAATTCAAACCCTGTCTCTTCTTGGGAACTAATAATCCAGGTGTTTACTGCTGTTGTCATGGCATCGCCCCTGATATACCCCTGGTTGTTATACAGTCCTCACTCTGGGGTTGACCTCATTTCTCAGATGAGGAAACTGAGGATCCCAGAGGTATGGGGAGCTGCCCAGGCTTGCTCACCCTCTGTGAGGGTCTCAGCCATGGAACACAGCCATGTTCTTCCCACCAGCTCATCTTATCCCTGACAGGAGAAGACACTAGGAGTCAATTAGTACACTGGATTTAAACACCCTGGTACTCAAAAGCAAGTATCTGTCCTTTCTTTGTCACTTCAGCCAGGGCCTTTTACTTCACCCTTCACCAGGCTTGGCTGTCTCCAGGGCCTGCTTTCAGATCAACTGTGGCTGCCTTCTTGCGGCTGTTGACAGAGGTTCTGCAGTTGGCCTGCTGGGAAGATATTTCAACACACTCCTGAACACACGCCTGTTCTGAGCATGATGACTTCCCTATATGTCACCTTCATGGGTGACATCCCAGCAGCCACCTGATAGCAGTCAAGGCCACAGAACCTAACCAAAGAATGAGTTCCAACTAAATCCAGCCCTGGATCCAGATACTGCTGCCCATTCTCTACAAAGGGCGGAGGAACCTTCAGTCATAGGTACATGTAAGATGCAAGGAGGCAACTTAGAGTGCTAGATAGGACCTTACATACAGCAGGTGCTCACTAAAGGCTTATTCTCTCTTTATAGCCACATCTGGAGGCCTCTCCTTTCACAAGGATAGGGACAGAATCCACAGCTTTGTACCTGCCAGCTCAGTGCTCTACCACTACATAGCACCTGGGCCCAGGGCTATCTTTCACTCCCATGTGGGTTCAGTAGTCCCACACCAGCTATGGTGACAATGAAGCAGGGCTCCTGACTGGACTCTAAGGAACCTGCTTCTTTGGTTTTTAATGCCCTGGCAAGCCACTCCACTGCATCAAAATGTAATACAATTGTCATGCCCACCCCCTCCAGGGAACTCCTGGGGAGCCCCTGTGGAGAACTCTGTTCTTCCTCTGGCCTGCTAGCTGACCCCTTCCTCAGCCCTGACTGCCCTGTGTGGCAATTTCCTCTTCCTCCTCTCCCACCTCCCCCCAGGGCAGAACAAACAACCTTATGGAATAAAATGTGTTGCTCACTGTAGCTGGCTTGTCACGGGGTGATGACACTGAATGGAAGGAGATGGCTAAGGCTTTCTGAACACTTGCCACATGTCAGGGACGCCTACATGGAGATAGCCTGCCTCGGGGTGAACACAGTGGGCAAATATAGAAAATACCAAATCCACCAGCTGCACCAGTCACTGGATCCTGTGGCTCCTGAAGCAATCACCCCTTCACCTTTTAGTTTCTTGAACCATTGAAGCCTCTCTCTGTTTAAGCCTGTTTGGTTTGGGGTTTTTTCTCACTTGGAAGTAACAAGGTCCTCATGGCAAGAGGCGTGGTTTGTAACAAGGTCATATAACCAATAAAATAGCAGAGCTGACACCCTGAGTCTGGGCTGTTAACCTGCAGCCTGACCACAGCCCAGCACCCTACTTTGTGTGCCAGCTGGCAGGCGCCTCAGTGTCCCACTTGCTGGACTCAGCCTGGACTCACCTTCTGCTTGGCCAGTCCTGCTACCACTGTCCTGGAACTTCCGCAGTCATACTGGCTTGAATTTGGGGCACAGGTTTGTTTGTAGCAGCCTAGTCCAGGAGGAACCATGAAACAGGGACCATAAAGAGGACCCCCCACTACCACACATACACCGACTGGTTTCAGCAGCCTCATGACCAGCAGGTGCTTTCTCAAAAGCAATGTGGTACCATCAACATAAAACCAATCCTACCATCCTGCCTTCCCTTGTCCTGTACCACCAGCCTTCTCAGATCCACCACGCTGCTGTGTTAGTTTAGTTCTGTTTGAGGGCCCTATGCCAGATGAGCAACTTTTGATAGTTCTACAGACAAGACAGTGCCTTAGCATTCAGGAAGTACCCAATAAATGCTAGAAGTGGGATTTAATAAATGTAAATGAATAATGTGCAATACACTTTGCTTAGAGTCACAGTCACCAAGTGTTGAAAGGCTCCTGGTCCTACTTGCCTAGCTGACAGAGGACAGAAGAGTGAGGCAAACATCTGAGGTCCTGGTAGGTACTTGGTTGTCCTAGCTCAGTCAAAGCCTTTCTGACTTGTGCTGGGAAGGTATTTTGGGTTGGACTGACATGGGTCTTAGGCACAGGAGCCTGCATCCAGCTTGAGCCCTGCAGTCCCACAAAGGCTATATGAAAGAGCCCAACTCTCCAGGGTTCCTGGGGTTATCAGGAGACTCTGGCTAGCTAAGCTCCAAAAGCAGCAAGGATATCCTTACTCTCTCAGCCCAGTTTCCTCCTTCAGCCTGGGACTTCAGATGGGAGCCAGCCCTTGTCATATGGAAAAACAGACCCAACAACAGGGAAGTGATGGAACATTCTCTCCTTCCCTGGGAATCATACAGAAGCCTGGATAGAAGAAAAGGTCTAGAATCTTTCTAGGTTTGCACTCCAGCTCCTGAACATCCACTAGCCAAATGACACCAGACAGATGCCCCCATATCTCTGAGGCTGGCTTTACACAGAACATTGAAAGCCTCCCTTTCTGGGGCATTGTGAAGCTGGATGGGATCTAGGAAGGGAACTTCCTTAGGGATGTAGATGAATCCAGCCCCAACCCCTCATTAAAAAGTATTTTCCAGAGCACAGCACTGCTCAGGGACTTTTCCTTCAAGACTCTCTCAGCTCCAGGATCTGAGGGCCTTGGGTTCTCTCCTGGGCTGACTCAGAAAGAAATAAAGAAATGAAACGAGCTGAACTGTCATTGGTCAGGTGGCTCCTGATGGGGGTGGGGATGAGGGTAGGGTAAGTGGTACCTGGAGGAAATACTCAGGGGTGTGGGTTGGGACCGTCCAAGGCAGGATCTTTCCAGCACCAATTTCCCTAATAGACAGGAACCCTAGACTGGGCCTGGCAAGGACTCCTGCCTCCAAGTTTTCAAACTTTATGCTCTAAGAAGTCAAGGGAGGGTGGCAGTAGGGACATAAAGTATATCAGGCTACAAACCAGGAACCCGGAGCCCCTAAGAGACTCAGTTTACTCAGCTGTGGAGTAGGTGTGGTCAAGGTTCCTTTCTCAGTAGCTGTGAAGCACCTGTACATGCCTGTAGTTGGGTAGGCCAACAGGCCTTGTACAGCTCCAGGCCCATGCTGGCCTATGTCCCTGAAGAACTTTCCCTGTCATTAACGTTGCCCTCAGGCCGTTGTGGGGAAGCACCTGGGTTCCAGGGCCTGGCTCAGACTATGTCTCAGGCAGAGAAAAGCACTTACTCAGAACATCTCCTAGAAACAGGGCAAACCTTCACAAGAGATCGCGACGGCTGACCCCATAGACGGCTGAGAGTCACCAGCCCCTCACAGGCTCCAAGATAAAGCAAGTGGTACTCACAGTGTCACAGGGGAAGACTGGAGATCTCCCTGGAGCCAGTGTCTGACCTGCCTCCTTGGGCCCTGGGGACGAAGGACCTCAGGCCCTCCCTACCAGGGGACAGCCCCACCCACAGCCCTGATGTCTAACTTCCTCCCCGATCAGCCAGCATCCAGGAAGCTCCGCCCCGGGTAAGGGGGCCAGCATCCTGGGGCCTGCACCCATCCTGTACAAGATACTGCCCAGAGGGTTCCTTCAAGGCCTGGCCAGTTCAAACAGCCACACTGGACAGACAATAAATAATGCAGCTGCTCTCTGGCCAGCCTCCTGTGACCTATCTTGTTTCGGGCCACTCGAGTTTCGGCCAGCCTGCTTTGTTCAGAATGCCAAGCCCCGGCTGGGTTTCTGGCCACGTGGGTACTATGGTCCCACTAAGGGCCAGTCTGAGCCTGCCTAACAAAGGCTAAGTAAGGTGGCTATCCTGAAGAGAATGCCCTACTTACTTTGAAACCAGTTTGGGACTAATTGGGATTCAGGGGTGTCATTTTGTCAGAGTAGGGTGACCATCTTCATCTTCTGGGATCAGGAGGGTTCTCTGAGGCCTCCATATATTAGAGACCCTGCCCCACACAAGGCCACACCGGAGAGACCTCTTTATTATCCTATCTGGCTGTGCCCATCTCCTTAAGGCTACATCCAAGCCCTGTATCCAGGGAGTTTTCACCTTACACCCCAACCCCCATATTGGTGCCCTGGGGGGGGGGGGAGTGCAATTGTCCCAGTCTGAATTCCCACTGTTGCTATCTGTAGCCTGCACTGTCTCCCTTGAGGACAGTGTCTCCTAGACAATGGCCACCATTACTGCCATGTCTCCCTCCCTGCAGTGGTCTCACTTCTTCATGAAAGTGGAGTGACTGTCTAGAAACCTCATGTACAGTCTCTCTACCCCAAAAACCATGCACGTCCTCCTCAGGGGCTGGCCCCACCTACTTCCTTCCTCACTCCTGCTTGACTGCCTGGCTTCCAAGTACATCTGTAAACGTACAGGTGGCTCCTGCCTCCGGGTCATTGTACTTGGTGTGCCCTCTGCCCAGAGGGTCTTCTCCAGCTCACTCTCTTGGTCAACCTCCATTCAAGGCTGGCTACCTGCTCAGACCACTTTCTCTTTTCTCCCCTTCTTGTTGTAGAAGTCATTTCATTCAGGGGTACCTCATGCGCGTCACCCAGTTAAAGTGAGCCCATAGATGCACTGTCTCCATGCCTGTCACCACATCCTAGTTTAGATGACCTGGCTTCCAAAACAAGCCTGTACCTGTTCCTCTGTGCGTCTCCATGGCTAGGGCAGACCCCACGCTGCTGTCTCTGTAGAGATGTCTGTTCTAGAAACTTCTATGAATGGAGTCAGCACGTAACTTTCGTGATGGCTCTCTTTCACTTGACACATCTTCCAGGGTTAGCCAGGCTGTAGCAAGGGTTGAGATTTTACTGCCTTCACGGCTGATGACATTTCACAGTGTGCGCTTGTCACATCTTGGGTCCATTTATCCTGATATAAGTCCTAAAGAGGATTTTCTAGCTGGCTCGCTTGTCACTGTCACCCCTCCACTTTTGCTTTCTTGGTTGTGACCCCCATCTGATGACATCATCACCCGTGTTTCCTGCCTCTTCCATCTCTCTGCTCCTTGAGGCCTGGATGTTCCACCTTGCTCACTGCTGCTGCAGTTAAGCCCCTGACATATACTGAGCTGGCACATGGTAAGTACTCAGCAAATGCTCTGGATCCTGATAGACACGTGCAGGGGCTACTACTGGCCTCTCCCACCTGTGAGCGCTTAGAATGAGTGCTGCCTATATGGCTCATCAAGAAGGGCCTTAGGCAAAGGAAAAAGGTGGGCCTCAGGCCCCAGTGGCCCCTCTGCAGAGTACAGTGGCCTTCTTAGAGCAATGTTGCCTGCTGCCTGGAAGAATCTCTCCTGAGGTTCTGGTCTGGCACCTTGGTGGCCCAGAGGGATTGTAGTTGTGTACTGAGATTCGGCAGGACCTAGCTTGGAGCATATCCCTACCATTCAGGTAGTTCCAGCATGGGCTATGCAGTAAATATATGTCTCAAAACTAAAGACACAGGAGGGGGGCAGATAGTGGAGCATTGCAGCAAGGGTACCTGCAGGGCTAAACCCAAGTGGGAATGAATACCATGGGTTCAGTACTGAGGGTAGAAAGGAGGAAGCGGCTCCACTCTGCCTCGCGTCTCCTCCATGCCCCACACTCAAGGGCACAGGACTACCTAAGCTACGTCCAGGAAGGGAGGAGTCAGGTGAATTCTGGCCACTTGGCCTCATCAGGATGCTGCAGTAGGTCGGTTGCCCCCCTGTCCCCCAGCAAGGAGCACAACAGCAAGGCAGGAGGAAGCTGCAAGTGGGAAAGAGGTTCCCCTGTGACGCAGGCACAGCGCAGGATGGGAAGAGGGCAGGCTTAGGGCCTCCTGTGCAGGGGCACCAGATGGCTGAGTGTCCCAGCAAGCTCCTGGGACACTTTCAGGGCCTAGATGCCATCTGCTCCCAGCCCTCCTGCCCAGAGACAGCTGCAGCAGGAGGGGAGAAGGGCCTTCAAGGCCTGGACAGGTCTACCCCTCTGATGCATCCTAGTCAGCACTGTGTGTCCAGGGGGCAGCCTGGCCAGGGAGATGCCACTGCCTCTTGAGCTTTCAAGGACAAACCCATTCTTGCGCAAATATACCAATATGTGACAGTCATTCTGGAGCCTGATGGAGACAGGCTGAGGACTCAGTCTGATTGGAGAGATCTTTTGGTGAAGAGAAGATATTTGGGGAATGAGCTGACTATTCTACTTGGCTTTCTGTTGTTGTGATAAAACATTCTGAACAAAAGCAACTTGGGGGAGGGTGGTTATTTCAGTTACAGTCTATCAACAAGGTAAGTCCAAGCAGGAACTGAAGCAGGAGCCTGGAGGCAAGAACTAAAGCAGAGGTCATGGAGGAACACTGCTTACTGGTCTGTTCTCACCAGTTTGCTCAGCTACTTTCCTTACACAGCTCAGGTCCACCTTCCCATGGCATCGACCACAGTGAGCTGGGCCCTTCTGATATCAATGGGCAATAAAGAAAATGCCCCACAGACATAGGCACAGGCCAACTTGATCTGGGTAGTTCTTCAACTGAGGTTCCCTCTTCCCAGGTGACTCTAGTATATCAAGTTGACAGCTAGAGCTAACTATAACACTGAAGTTATGGCCTGGTGGGAGGCATACGAAGGATATAGCCTGTGGGGGGCAGGCTGGGGATACAGCAGCCATAGGAGGTATAGGGTAAGGGCAACCCACAGAGAAAGGGGGCAGGGCTGAGCACTTGCTGAAGGCTCACTTAGAGTACTAGTCACCAGAGGAAGCCAACTAGGGGACAGAGTTGTCAAAACAAAAGCAAAAACAATAGCTTACAAGTGACAGCTATGGGTACCTCTTCACAGCGCCCCCCCGCCCCCCCATTGCAAGGATCCTGCCACTGCTTTCAAATGTCTCCAACATGATTTTCACAAGGCTAAGCCAAGTTTCTAACTCAAGTGGGCCCCTCCTGAGTCTGTGTTCCCTTATTTCTCTCTGACAACTGCCTCAGCCCTGATTGAGACTCGAGCAAAGGAAGGGGAAGGAAGCGAGTCACACCTATACCATCCACCAGAGCCCACACTGCTTGCTAATCTTGCCCTGGAGCTTGGCTCGGTTTGCCTCTCTCCCTGAGTCTGGAAACAGCCTAGCAAAGTCCAGCAACAACCAAAGACAGATCTTCTAAGTGCCCAGGCACTGGACCCAGATGGCCCTGTACCCTGCTGTCCTGCCTAGGGCCAACAGGAGCCAGTGTGGCCCTCACAGAGACCTTGTCTTGGAGCCTTGGATCCCCTTGGCAGCTAGCCAGGGCCGGCAGCAGCAATAGCTCTATGTACACCTCATGCTTTTCCAGATGTGAGTGGGATTCAGCCAGGGGTGACAGGCTCAGGCGGAGGGGAATCTGAAGACGCAAGTGGAAAAGTATGTGCTGTCCCATCACAACCCTCCAATTTGTCCCCCAGCAGCTGCCAGCTCTGCCCCACCACAGATCTGCGGATTTGGGTCTCCCCTGACAGCCTGGGGTTGGGATTGCCCCAAAGCCTGCTTGGGCTGGCTCACTTCAATCTGGCTCTGGGGAGTGGCCTCAACTTTCTGGGGATGGAAGGCAGGGATCTGGAAAGAATACACTAATCCTGAACAACCCCACCCCCACTTGTCCTGGCCCACCCTCCTCAGTGAAGCACAGGACGCATGGTACCTATCGGGGCTAAGTCTAGGAGATCACAGTGCAAACCCAGTGCAGATCACAGTGCTCACACCCAGCCCAAGCTGCTGTTGCATTACCAGTGGGGAGGTGACCTCACATCAGCACCAGCTGCCAGTGGTCACAAGCATTCCCTACCCTCCCACGGGGAGTTCTACAATGTTCCCATTCTGTGGATGAAAAAACTGAGGCACTGGGAAGTGCAAGACACAGAGTCCTCCTCATGCTAGCCCACTACAGTGAGGCAACCCCTAGAAACTCCAGGAGAGAATGAGACAGGAAAACCTATTGCAGTTGGTGTGACCAGAACATGGGGCACTTGATGGGTCCTTGCCTGGCCTGGCCTCTGAGCTACCCACCCAAGGAGGTCCATCATGGACCAAAGCAGAGGAACATGGCCAGTGACTCACTCCAGGGTTGGACTCTGCCTCTCCGTTCCCACAACCAGTTGGCATCCTTGTCCAAGCAAAATGCCTCCCAGTGTTGGCCTGGAAACTATAAATCTGTCTGGGCCCAAGGCCCACCATTCAGGGCTCTAGACAGTATTGCCTTGTAGTGGAGCAACTGTGGCTACTGTACATGCGCTTCTTGTTAAAGTGGGAGGGAACCATGCAGCTGCATTTCCCTTTTCCCCTGGGCTTCTAGGGAGCTCAGCAGGCTTCATCTCGGCAGAATACCTGTTTTATTCAACATAACTGTCATCATCATCAACATGACATCTTTTTCTGAATTATGCTCTTTTTCACTACTAGTATTTCCTATGTGGTAGCACAAGTATTTTGTGGAGGAAAGAAGGTGGGGGTGGGGAGGTAGAAAAAAGGGAAAAGAGGAAATAGGAGGAGGGAGGGAGAAGGAACAAGCAGAGAAAAAAAGAAAGCGGGAGGAGGATACAAGGAGGATTGTGTGCAGTGGCTATACCAGTGAACCTGGCAAGAGAAAGGACCCTTTACTCCTTTTTCTTTACAAAACATTCTCTTTAAGTAAAATGCGCACTAGTAGGAAGAATTCAAAACTCTAAGGCACATCCCCCAGGCAGCACTTTTAGGTCTCCCTGCATGTAAAAGTAGACACTATGGTCCCATCCTCAGAGGAGAAGGCCCAGTCTTGCCCAAGATCCTGTGACTTCCAGTCTTCTGCTCTAGGCAGTTCCTATCAGATGTGATAGAAAGTGGAGTCAAGCCCAGGTGTCCCTCTCCCTGTCCAGGAGAACCCCGTCCTTAGGTGGTCTCTCTCCAGAGGCTCTTAAAGCTCTGCTCTACCTCCCCCCACCCCACAACTTTCTAAGCAGGGGCACCTTCCAGGCACCTCCCACAGACCTCTGAGGTGAAGGAGGCTGTGGCTGCAGGTAATTACACTCAACACTGGCTGGTGGCTGCTGGCACATTTAATCCTCACACCAATCCTAAAAGCCTTTTCGGACCAGGACGATTCACCAGGGTCAGGGAGGGGTGGGGGTGGGGTTGCCAAGTCAGTGTGCACACAGGTCTAAGAATGCTTAAGCCTGCCCTCAGCAGGCAGCCTAAGACCCAATTCTGGACTTTGCTCCCTGCCATGGAAGGTAGAGAAACTGTCATTCACTGGACATTGAAGGAGGGAGTACCAGCCCTGTTCACCCAGGCATTACAGGCTCAGGGTGAGCACCCTAGTGCTCTTCAAAGACAGCGGGTGTTACATAACAAGTGCCCCCTGTTCACTGTACCTCCAGTGGCCTTCCTCAGAGGGCAGTGGCCAGCACATGCCCTGACTGTTGGACCACTCTCTTCCTGCTTCTCTCCCTGCCACTGGCTCCACACTTCTCTGGAGGGTGCCAAGTGCAGCCTTTCTGTCTTCCATCCCTGTACCCTCCCGAATCTCCAGACCATGCAGGTCCCTCACCTGGACCACTTAGGGCAAAGCCGCCTCCACACCCTGTCCCTGGTACCTGAGGGTCCTCACGGAGATGCAGTACTTCCACATGAGGCCCCACACAGCACCACCATCACTCTTCATGCCTTGATCAGTGAGGTGCAGTGGCTGGGGGACCTTGCCACTGCCCTGGACCCTGGGCCTCCTCCCAGCCAGGGGATGGCTCTTGTCTTGAGCTCTCAGGTCACTTCCTTCTTCATGAGGATGAAAAAAACAACAGGTCCAAAGAAAGACAAGGAGAGGGGAGTCCCTGACTCTCCCAGGCCACAGCAGGTTCCTGGCGGAGCTATCCCGGGCTGGTCTCTGTTGCTTCTGGAGGACTGACTGTTGCTCCAGACCCTGGCGGCTGAGCGTCCCTCACACTCCAGACCCCGTGGCTTCAGCACAACCTTGAGCCTGCCGCCTGCCAAGAGACAGGGGGTGGCAGAGGGCCAGGGGAGCAGTGAGTCACTGGGGCGGGACAGAGGGGGCGTCCACTGCGAGGGAAAAGTGGGAGCTCTGGGAGCCCAGGGGCCGCCCTGAGCATCCAGAGGCCAGGGTGGGACTGGAGAGGCAGTACTGAAGGAGGGAGGCTGTGGAGGCAAGGGCGGACCCACATCCTCCACCAGTCCCCAGAGGCCTAAACCCAACACCGCCCCGTGGCTACAGCCCTGCCCACAGGACTGAGAAGGGTCTGCTCTGCTGCTAGCTCCAGAAGCCTAGATAGAAAGGAAACGACCAGACTGGGACTGTGCCTTAGGATAGCAGTCTGCTCCCAAGGACTCCACTGGACCCTGAGAGTTTCTCAGCTCCAGTCAGGCTATGCTTTGTTACACGTCACTAGCTGTGTTCTTCCCTCTCTGGCCTGTGTTCTCCTAACATACAAGAGCTCTAGGAGCCTGGTACACAGGGAGGAATTCCCAACAGGTATGAGCAAAACCATCTGCTTTTTTCCATAAAGTGGATTTCAATCGCTTTGTCAACTATGTACAGAAACCAAGGCATAGGCCTGGAAAGCGGACCGAGCCTGAGTGCCTGGCTTTAGATTCTGAATGCCAACCGACCTTCTATAGAGCCACGGATGAGGCTAGACCCCTCTGGGGAGTGAACCATGGTAGGGCTGCGCCCCTGGGGTCTTTCCAGACTGGGGCCCAGCTGGAGCCCCACCCACCTGACAGCTGCTCAGGGCCTGGCCTAGGGCTGGCAGCTGGGGCTTCCCAGTCAGGGGCCCCTGGGGACAGTGACTCACAGGCTACAGCCCACTGGAGGGCTTTTTTTTTCCACCCACAGCCCCCAGGAAGACCCCAGAGGGCAGGAGGCCCAGGGCCTGTAAATAACTGTTCTGTCCAGTGGGTACCAGAGCACCAAGTCACTGGAGGCTTAGGGCAGACAGTGCTCTGCCTTCTCCCTGTCCCTCAGCTCTCACTTTGTCCTACACATATCACAATCCTGCCTTGATTCCCACAGCAGAGCTCCAGCAGATGCAGACTGTCCATTCCTCAAACTGAGACCAAACGTTTGATCTGAAAATAAGATGGCTCTCAACAAAGGCCTCCCTGGGGGTTCTGAAAGCCAAAAACAAAAACAAAAACAAAAACCTCTTCTTTCCACCACAGGAAACTTCACAAACCATTCTTACAAGCCCTGTATGACAACAGGGCTCCCGAAAAGCTCTGGCCAGCCTCTGCTGAGCACCAGTAAAGGGAAGCTCACTGACCTTTAAGGCTGCCCATCCTTGAATGAGCCCCTGACCTAAGGGAACTGAGACAGAGCTCATTGGCTCTTCTCAGCCACACTCTCAACAGCACACACAGCTTGCTGGGGACGCTCTACAGCTGAGTTTTCTCAGGGCCTTGTGGGGTAGGGACTTTTGTTTTTGCTTTCTCTGTCTTCCACCTGGGCACCTGTCTCTGTAGTGCACCACCTGTGGGCTCTTGGGTTAATATAACCAACACATCTCCTACCTCACCTCCCACACCACCCCTTCCTCTTCCCCTTCCATTTATCATCAATCAAATGTGTTCTTCATCTGTTGATTTCCTCTTCTATCCATCTCTTCATGTGCTTCTCCCCATTCTTCCTTTTTCTTCTTTCTACCAATCATTCATCTACCATCTTCTCATCAATCCATCATCCCTCTCCATGCAGTATCCATTTACCCACCCATCATTCTCCCATCCTCCATCCACCAATCATCCTTTTATTCACCCATTATCCACCTATCGATCACCCACTCACCTATCCATCAGCTCATCCTCTATCCATCCATCTACCTACATCACTATCTGACCGTCAATGTATCCATCCACCTATCCTCCATCCATCACCCTCCCATCCATATACCTATCCTCTACTTACCTATCATCCATCCATTGCCCTCTCATCCATCCCTTGATCCAGTACCTCCCTCTCTCCTTTGCCCCAGGTCAGCCTCTGGTCCCTCACACTGATCAAGAACAAAGGATGTCAAGTGCCACAGCAGCTTTCTCTTTCTTGCTGAGCTTCCTCCCAGTCTCCCTATCAGTACTCTGTGTCTCATACGGTCCCCAGGTTGGTATCCATAGCTAGGAATAGTTGTGTCTCTGACAAATTTGAGGCCCTGTGTTGCCCGGATTGCATGTCAGATTTGACTTCCCTGTGTCTTCTAGCTGCTTAGCTCTGGTCCTGGGTTTACTTAACACTATGGATACTAGTCACTAGCTGGGGGTACAACTATGAGTTACCTGTACCTTATATACCTGCTCTGTAGCAGATGCCAGCCAGAGCAGCTACCTGCAGGACAGTACAGGAAGCAGTTTGTGCCCAAGAGCAAGTCAGACAGATGATATTGTCAGGTAACAGAGGCCAGAACCCTGTGGAGGGCTGACATCAATACCCTTATAAGGTTGAGTCCCACTGCATTCTTCTTTATATTTTGTTCTCCTCTTTACCATGAGTTCTACATCTGCCCACTTTATAGTCAGTAATCTAGGCCTAGAATGGGCATGGCTTCCCAAGGCCACTACCTCCCCAGTTTCTCTGAGGACTACTTGGGGGGGGGGGCTTAGGGGGATGGAGGACACTATTTAAGGAACTAAAAGTACCTGTGGGCAGTCTGACTGAGACTGTAGACCGAGAGGAACTTAGTAGGTCCACCAGAAGGGGCAAACTCAAAATCACATCCTACACCTCTGTGGAGGGGCTATCTTCCTTCCTTCCTATTTGTTGGGGATGGTCCTGGCACATGCTTTGCCACTGAACTCTACCTACAAACCTATGGATACCACTCTTGTCCAGTCTGGGTCAGAAGTTCCTTTTGCATCCACAAACATCTATCTCTCTGTGCTAGGGAACTGTGCAGTACAGCAGCTGTCACAGGGAGCACTCAGTAGCATGATCTGGGGGCATGCTGGGCTCCCTGACCATCTCCATAATTGCCTTCCTTGTGTTCTTCAGACTGGATGGTTGGTAACAGTCTCTCTCTCTCTCTCTCTCTCTCTCTCTCTCTCTCTCTCTCTCTCACACACACACACACACACACACACACACACACACACAGAGTGCAGAGAAAGGGACTCAGGAATTGTGTGCACTCTTCTAGGCTGTACCCTAGCCCGGGCATGTTAGGGATGAGGAAACTGAGGGGCACACACTAAGATATCTTTTTTTTTTTATTTTCTTTATTTACATTTCAAATGCTATCCCAAAAGTTCCCTATACCCCACCCCCACCCCTGCTTCCCAACCCACCCACTCACACTACTTGGCCCTGGCCTTCCCCTGTGCTGGGTCATATAAAGTTTACAAGACCAAGGGGCCTCTCTTCCCAACAATGGCCGAACAGGCCATCTTCTGCTACATATGCAGCTAGAGACTCGAGCTCAGGGGGTACTGGTTAGTTCATATTGTTGTTGCACCTACAGGGTTGCAGCCCCCTACAACACCTTGGGTACTTTCTCTAGCTCCTCCATTGGGGGCCCTGTGCTCCACCCAATAGCTGACTGTGAGCATCCACTTCTGTGTTTGCCAGGCACTGGCATAGCCTCACAAGAGGCTGCTATATCAGGGTCCCTTCAGCAGAATCTTGCTGGCATGTGCATTAGTATCTGGGTTTGGTGGCTGATGATGGGATGGATCCCCGGATGGGGTAGTCTCTGGATAGTCCATCCTTTCATCTTAGCTCTAAATTTTGTCTCTGTACCTATATCCTTTCATGGGTATTTTGTTCCTTATTCTAAGGAGGAATGAAGTATCCACACGATGGTCATCCTTCTTGGTTTTCCTGTGTTTTGCAAAATGTATCTTGGGTATTCTAAGTTTCTGGGCTAATATCCACTTATCAGTGAGTGCATATCTAGTGACTTCTTTTGTGATTGGGTTACCTCACTAAGGATGATATCCTCCAGATACATCCATTTGCCCAAGAATTTCATAAATTCATTGTTTTTAATAGCTGAGTAGTACTCCATTGTGTAAATGTACCACAGTTTCTGTATCCATTCCTCTATTGAGGGACATCTGGGTTCTTTCCAGCTTCTGGCTATTATAAATAAGGCTGCTATGAACATATACTAAGATATCTTGACCACAGATGCCACCCCTGCCCTGCAGAAGCTTGTCCCTGGGAACAGGACAGACTCTTTACTCATCTTTGACTTCCTTGTCCATATCTGAGGTACTTTACCTCTCTGCACCTCAGTTTGCCCCCAGTGATGTCCAGGAGCAGGAATACCATCACCATGGCCACAGGACCACAGAGGGCAATATAGAACTGAGTGACCATTGGGATGTGAGGTAACCCCCCACTGTTATGGTCCAGGGCAATGTGGGCTGGAATGGAGTGTGCTCCATGAGAATCAGTTTTTACAGGTGATTGAAGATTGGGGGTGGGTGGTGCTCTGAAAGGGGTGCATGGTGCTCTGAAAGGGGTGCTCCCTCCATCCTCCAAAGGGCATAGGGAGTCACAGCACAGTGCGAGGCAGGGAAGGAGGGCAGGTCTGCATGGAAATAGCTGTCCTCACCCTCAACCCTGACTCACATGGCCTGTGGAGTCACCACCACCCAGGCACAGAAAATGTTCCATTTGTTCCCTGAGGGATGGTCACCACTAGGAACTGAGCCTAAGGGCAGGTTTTGGCTCAGGGATCATACACATTGGCAGGAAGAAACCAAGCCAGGAAGATTATGGGTAAGCATCCTGCTTAGAGGTGAGTTTTAGGTGTAGACAATAAACCCTCATTTCAATTCACAGGTCTAGTGATCCCATAGTGAGATAATAAACATCTAAGCTGGTCACCTGAATTCTCTGCAGTGTCTTATCCTTTAAGACCTGGGTGCCATCCCCACACCACCCCACTAGGAAGCCATTTCTGATAGTTCCAGCTCTATAGAATGCCTGGAGGCCCTTCTGTGCCACTGCACAACTGAAAAGACTGGGCTAAGATTGCTGAGGGTAAAGAGGGGGTTCTGCTCCAGCACAGCAGGTAGCCCAGAGCACTGGCTAATGAGTAAGGAACACTTGAATTAATGAATGAGCAGTTCTCTCACTTGATCCCTCTGCTTTTCATTTGCCAGTGAGGACACTGAAATCCAGAGAGGGGACATGACCTGCCTAGCATGGATCCGGGGGGGGGGGTACCATCTGGGTAGGCTATTTTCCAGCTGTTCTCAGGGGCCAGACAGGCAGGAAGTTTGAGGACAATTACATGGTCAGATGGAGTTTTGTTACTGGGAGGAAGAGGTAGGGGGCACAGACAGCCATGAGCATCTGAGGGAGCTGATCCTGGGCCATGGTCACTTAGTAACTTGGTAACAGAACCTCTACCTGGTGTCAGGACAGAACCAGAGACCAGGACCAACTGGACACACCAGCAGCTGGAACCTAGTAGGCAGGGTCTCCCATGAGCCATCAGTGGAAACAAGAGCTATCTCTTCTGGTTCTCCCTATCTTCCGTACAGGGCAATAAGGCATCCTAAGCAACATAAGCCCTAGCCCAACTTTTCTCTGCTAGGTGTGGAAGAAGAGAGGCTCAGAGAGGTGCTCTGACTTGCCCATAGTCACACGGCAAGGACACTGCAGATGTAGTTGCTGGCAGAGCCCTGGGTCTGAGACCTTGATCCTGTCATGCTGCTGAGCTATACAGCCACGAGATCCTCAGAGCCTCTTCTCCAACTGGATCTTCACCCACAAAACAAGGAAGAAGATGAATCCAAGGACCTTGTAGGAACCAAGGCAACAGAAGGAACTGAGGCATGAATATCCTTCTTAAGGTGAATTAGGGAATTCAGACTCTAAAGCCTGCCCCTTCCTACCCATGCAGCTCTTTGAAACTCCAAGGGATTGATTCCTGGCCATGCCAGTGCTAACAGTGAAGCCTCTCCCTGTGAGAACTCTCTCCTTGCTCACTGTAGCCAGTGTTCTGTGCCATAAGCTCACGTGTCACAGTCCATGCTAGAAGTGGCTCTATTTCTTTGCTATAGAGCACAGAGACTATGGTGTAAAGAGGTCTGGACACATGCACAGGTTATTCAAATAGCACATCTAAGAATTGAGCCTAAAATTTTGGCTCTAAAATAGCCACTATGCAACATGGCTTTCTAGTCACCACAGAAGTCTTTCTCAGTGTCTGCCCTAACCTGTCTTATTGCCAGCACTTCACAGCCCACACACAGGTAAGAGAGAAAAACCACTCTTCTGGTCTGATCTGAGCTGAGAAGTCTAAATTCTTGGATCCCTAGATTGACTCCATAGGACATACAAGTGAAGTGATCCAAACAGGAACCACCTTTAGGATTGTGTGTGTGTGTGTGTGTGTGTGTGTGTGTGTGTGTGTGTGTGTGTCTATCTGTCTGTCTGTATGTACATATGTATATGCAAATTCCCTAAGAGGGTTGCTGTATCCTCTCTAGGACTTTACCTCTTTTCTGCCACCCCTCCTTCTGTTTCTCCCATCCAATTCTCTGTCACACACACACACACACACACACACACACACACACACACACACACACTTGTTCAAGCCAGCTGGCTGAGGCTCAGGAGAGACTGGGCTCTCTCCTGTTGGCAGGAGCTATCCACACAGAGAGACAGAGTAAAGGACATTTATGGAAGATGATCTGCCAATCCTGAAGGTGGGATGTGCTGAAGGTAGGTGGCAACATGTAAGGATCAAGGGGGAAAAAGCCAGACATGGCAGCTGAAGCCTGGAATCTGAGCACCCAGGAGACTGGCAGGCACACCTTTGCAAGTTCAAGGCCAGCCTTGGCTATACAGTGAGTTCCATGTCGGCCTGGGAGAAGGAAAAGTGGAGAGGAGAGGGGAGGGCAAGGGAGGAGAGGCAAAGAGTCGAGAGGAGAACCCTGTGTGTTCCCACCACCTGATCAGAATGAACAAAAGCCACAGTGGCTCTAGAGACATTTCAGAGATAAATTGGAAAGTAGACCAAAACAAAAACAAAAATAAAAACAGCAAAGTTGTATGGCGTGAGTGGGGAGACACTGGTATGCTGAGCAGTGCTGGTTGGCAGGTAGCTGTCTGACTTGCTTTGGGGACCCGTGCAGACCTGTGCAGACCCTTACATGCAGCTTCCAAGCTGCAGCAATGAAGTTAACAACAGTACACAGAGCGGCAAGGGAGCTGCCCTTCCCAACTGAACAAGTTTGTGTTAAAAAGAAACTTTACCTCCCTCCTCTCAGTGGAAAAACTTGTGTCCTTGCTGCAAGTAGAAGGTTACCATGAAAACTAGAAGGCACTACTGAGTTTCAGCAAATACGTGTCCTGCCAGCAGGCTACTGACTTGACTATGGTCACCTCCACGTGCCTCGGACTTCCCTGACCATGCCATCTTCGTGTGCTGCTGACTTCCCTGACCATGACACCTCCGTGTGCTGCTGGCAATCCAACCACAGCCACCTTCTCACAGTACTGCCTATAGGTAAGGCCACACACCTTCTGCTGACCAGAGAGCAGCAACCAGCTTGAGGTGGGGGATAGGATCTTCCTAACCTGGCCCAGGAGCCTGAAGTGGCCCTGGTAGGTGGCTGAGAGGGGCTTAGTGGGCAGGACACATGGCGAGTGTGGTACCAGACTCCAGGCTGGTTACTCCATACTTTGTTTCTGGAGCTAACCTCAGGAAACAGTAAACAAAAGTCACAGGTGCTAAGTAAGCAAGTTAGGTAATGTGACAGGGTACAGAAGGCAACCACAAAAACAAAGCAGGATGATGTAGAGGGGATGGACAGTGGCACTACCTCAGACAGGATGACAAGGGAGGCACTGGAGCTGAGGACTGAGGGAGAGAAGGTATGAGGCACCGGGTTCCTGTTGTGTCTAGAATAAGAGCAGGTGCCATTGGCCCCCAGAGCTCTATTCTTTGCTATGAGCTTTGTTAAGTATAGATTTGGGAAACTTGAATAAAAGCTTGGGACTAAGCTTAGCTCTGGGGAACTTTCTCATGGCTCTCCCTGAGCAGTGTTCTGGCCATATACATTAGCAGGGGGCTTTCTCACACACACACAAACACACACACACACACACACACACACACACACACACACACACACACACACATACTCTCAACCATTCGAAAGAAAGTCAGCCACCAAGACCCCACAGCTGTGGACTGTCTTTCATACAGAAAAGGCATGCTAGGACACAACCACAGAAGGACATCTGTACTGAGTCAAGGAGACCAGCTTCTCGTCAGGTCTCAGGAAAGCTGCCAGCTGACCTAGTGACCCTGACCCCCATTTCTGACCCATCTACCATGCACACAAACATTAAAGGCAGCATGCATTTCCAGAGTGGCCTTCCAAGGAGAACAGTCAGGTGATCATTATTGGGATGGACAGCCTTACACAGGGGACCCTACTTGTGTACTTTGTCTTTCTGGTCCTGCAGGACACAGATAGGTCAGCTCAGGGCCAGCAAAAAGGTGAGGTGGGGCCACAGTGGAGCCTGATATATAAGGAAAATGTGCACATCCCTATAGACCAAGCACCCTGTACTATACATTCCTCTATACTGTGCACACCTAGGTACAACATACCCTTATGCACTACATACCTATACATACTATGTTTTTCTATACAACACTCACCAAGATGCCTCTCATGCTCTGCGCCAAGGGAAGTGAATTTGTGAAGTGTACAGCCTATACTATGGGTCTGCTCACAAGTCACTATCAGCCCTCAGGCCTGGACACTGCGGCCTCTTCAACTGTTCCCATTACACAATGATAGGGTGGTGAGACAAGCCACAGCTTGTGCTTGCTTCAAGCCACAGCATTGTTTATTTGGTGGTTGGGTATTTTGGCATCCTCCTTAATTCCATGTTTGGGTGAATGTTCTACCACCTCCCTGATGCTTCCACACACAGAACACGTGGACTCTGTACTGATTGGGTCTGTACACGTGCCCTGTGCTCCACAGCCTCAGGATAAGCTAGAGATGGGGCCTCATGCCCACTTCACAGAATAAGAAGGAAGCCCAGGACTGGTTTAGAAGGACTGTACTATGGTTTGAATATGTTTCCCAGGTTAATGTCTCATCCCCAGAGCAATAGTGTTGGGGGCTAGAAGAAGTGATGTGGTCCTGCAGGCCCAACCCCTCAATGGAGCACACTGTCATCCTGGGGGCAGGGTGTCTTGGGAGTGTGTAACTGAGAAAAAGATGAGTCTCATTCTCAGGTTTCCCTGCCTGCCTGTTGTCTGCCATGAGGTAGATACTGGATGTGACCCCTCAAACTTGGGTTTCTCTCTTTTCAGAAGTGTAAGAAGTGAGGTTCTATTCTTCATAATTGATCCTGCTCCAGCAAAGCTGAGGTTGACATGAGAAACTCCTTTTCTCTGAGTTCTGCAGAAGTTCAAACCAAGGTGCCAATGGGGCTGGTATAACGACCCTGGACTGTCTACAAATCTAGGAGAGAGCTCCTTGATTTGTAGACAGTTCAGGATCATTATATCTACATGCATATGTATATGTCTGTACCCTTGTGAAGGTATATATATATATATATATATATATATATATATATACACACACATATATATATAATATGTATCTATCTGTCTATGTATCCATGTATCTATGTATCTATGTATCTATGTATCTATGTATCTATGTATCTATGTATCCATGTATCCATGTATCTATGTATCTATGTATCCAT
>NC_034591.1:107709060-107787451 GCF_900095145.1 Mus pahari
TATCCATGTATCTATGTATCCATGTATCCATGTATCTATGTATCTATGTATCCATGTATCTATGTATCTATGTATCCATGTATCTATGTATCTATGTATCCATGTATCTATGTATCCATGTATCTATGTATCCATGTATCCATGTATCTATGTATCTATGTATCCATGTATCTATGTATCTATGTATCCATGTATCTATGTATCTATCTATCTAATCCATCCTCTGACCTACTCACAGCATTACAAAGCTGATAAGTACAGGCCCCAGAGTCCATGTTTCAGTTAGCATCTAAAGGCAGGAAAATGATGACATCCCAGCTGATGAGCAGGCAGGCAAGAGTCCCCTTTACTGAGCCTTGTCTATTAAGGTCTCCAATTGACAAGGCAAAGCTACTGAATAAGAAAGGCCGCCTGCTGTTTTGACCCACAGATCGGATACTAACTTCATGCAATGTGCCCTTGAAGGTTCCTCTGAATGCTTCTAATATAACCTTCTGGCACCTGCGGCCCAGTGCAGTGGGCACAGCCAACCCTCTCAGCAGCATACCCTGTGTGCATCTGTGCCAAGTTTCCTTCTATAAGGAGATGGACTGGAGTCCATCCTCATCACTCCATCTTACCTTAACCCCCTTAAAGACCTGATTTCCAAACCAGGTCACACTCTGAAGGAGCTGGGGTTATAACTTCAATACAAGAAGTTAGGAGGATGACAATTCAACACATAGTAGGCCCACAACAGGGAAAGAGTTCTTTTCTGTACCAGCTGGACATCTGCACTGGCATGATCTTCCTGCTGCTCAGTTTAGCAGTGAGCAAAGGCAACAAGTGTCTCTTGTGGTAATTCAGGGAGGTCTTGGCTAGCAACAATGCCCCCATGCATCCGATCTCCCTGAATTCAATACCACCTTTCCACCTCACTACCACAGGAAAATTGCCAACACAGAAGACAGTGCCAGAGCCTGGCCTGGTCCACAGTGCCTCAGCCCAAGGGCTGGTTCCACATATCATTGGGTAAGGTGGTAAGGTTAGAGAGGACATGAGTCCCTTGTGTCCCCAGAGGACATGGGTTCCTCTCTCTACCCTTGCCTGAATTCTATTCCTTTACCAGGCTGGAGCTATGCCAGCACAGCATTTCCCAGTCCATAGCAGTTTAGCCAAATTGACTCTCTACTGAATTTCCCACCTGCCTACCACCCCCCTCGGACACACACTGGCCAGAAGTCTGGCCAAAGTGCCTGAAGTGAGAGGGCAGCTGGCCAGAGCCTGAAACACTGCACACTGCCCTGCAGCAGATGTCTTCTGCAAAGACCCACTTCAGCCCTAGTGAGCAGATACTGGGTACCTGGAGACTGCTTCCTGCTTCTGTTCCTGTGCATGAGTGGTGGGATACTGTCTGAGCACCCATAATCAAACTGTCCTGAGACTTAACCACCCAAGTGGAGGGACTCAGCTGTGCAGGCCTTGTCCAGAGCTGTGAGCCTGCACTTGGGTAACCAGAGCGATGTTTCCCTGCCCTGGTTCCCAAACCACTTTTCCAACTTCCTGCTGAGACCCTGAACTCCCAAGTGGCTCCATGACCCTCTGTTCCCTTGCCTGTGGCCTTTATTTTCCCTTGCTTTATTTGAGCTCTTTCTCTCTCTCTCTCTCTCTCTCCTTCCTTCCTCCCTCCCTCCCTCCCTCCCCCCCTCCCTCCCTCCCTTCCTTTCCTCACTCTCCCTTTCCTTCTTTGAGACAGAGTTTTCCTGTGTAGCTCTGGCTATCTTAGAACTTGCTGTGTAGACCAGGTTGGCCTCAAACTCAGATATCCACCTGCCTCCCAGAGCTGAGATTAAAGATGTGTACCACCATACCTGGTGTCTGTGGCTTTCTTCATAGCCCTAACAAGTGTCCTGTTCACACCCTTGTTCTCAAATCCTTCCCCAGGATATACTGCCTTTCCTTGTGAGCCTGGTAAGTCCTCTCCCAGCTCCCAGCTCTGCAGTTTAACTCAGCCTCTTCCCTTTCTTGGAGGAAGTGACTTCTCTCCTCAGTAATCACCTTGGTCTGAACTTAGAACCTCACTGATAAGAGCACTTGCATTTGCTGAGGACCAACTGGGTCTCAGGTACCCATTCCCTTTCTCCCAGCCAGCAACTTTCCTAAGCTCGTTTCAGCTTAGGGACCTGCACATCATGGGAAGAAAGTGACTTGCTGTTATCACCATGGTTGTCTCTGTTTCCAAATATTCCCAACACCTGCATCCTACCACATAGGTTCCACAAGAATCCTGATCCAGGCCAGGAGATGCAGTCTCAATACCCTCCCACAGTGGGCAGGACTTTGTGACAGTGCAATGTGATGCAGGTGTTTTCTGAGGTCTGGACACACAAGTTAACAAAGTCCTACTGGGCTCTTCCTCTTAGTCACCCCAATGTACCACTTTCTAAGGCAGTGGTTTTAAACCTCCTTAATGTTGCAACCCTTTAATACTTCTTTTGGTTTGTTTGTTTGTTTTGTTTTGTTTTTTCAAGACATGGTATCTCTGTATAGCCCTGGCTGTCCTGGAACTCACTTTGTAGACCAGGCTGGCCTCCAACTCAGAAATGCCTCTGCCTCCCAAGTGCTGGGATTAAAGGCATGTGCCACCACGGCCCGACCCTTTAATATTTCTTAATTCTTAATGTTGTCATGACCCCAACCATAAAATTACTTTTGTTGCTAATTCATAACTGTAATTTTGCTACTGTAAGAATCATAATGTAAATATTTTTGAAGATAGAGGTTTGCCAAAGGGGTTGTGAACCACAGGTTGAAGACCAACCACTGCTCTAAGGTTGAGGAAGCCTGGATCACAGGGGTGGGGATGAGGTCAGGGGTGCTTCTAGAAATCCAACCCAGGCCTCAAGATGTGCCAGGGGACAGTAAATAGAGAAATCTCTGCTCAAAAGAAAAGAACCATCGGTTTAAACCACTAGGTTCTGCATTCATTTGCTATACAGCCACAGCAACTACAATATTATAGTGATCCAGGAAGTGTTAATTGGCACTGGGTAATGAATAGCCTGGGTAAGCTGATGGCATGCTATCTCTGTGACATCAGGAAAACAAATCTCTCTGGTCTCAATCTTCTTCCTGGAACCAACCACATTGCTTCCCTTTTCTTTCTGTTGGGTTTGGGGTGGAAGCAAATAAAATTCACTTCAGAGACAGAAATTTATCTTACTTTTTTCTTGTAAGTTTTTAAAAATTTATATGTGAATGTGTGTCCAGGTGTACACATGTGTGCATCTATCTGCATGTTTATATGTGTCTAATAGGATGAATGAGAATGGCTTCCATAGGTACATATATTTGAATGCTTGCTCTCTAGTTGGTAGAACTATTTTGGGAAGGATCAGGAGGTGTGGTCTTGGAGGAGGTATGCAACTGAGGGTGGGTTTTGAGGTTTCAAAAGCCCACACCAGGCCCAGTCTGACTCTCTCTGCTCCCAATTAAAAGATAAGATTTAAGCTCTTAGCTACTGCTTCAGCACCAGGCCTGACTGTCTGCTACCTTGCTCCTGCTGGACTTACCCTCTAAAACTTTAAGTAGGTTCCTAGTTAAATGCTTTCTTTTGGGCTGGTAAGATGGCTCAGTGGGTAAGAGCACCCGACTGCTTTTCCGAAGGTCCTGAGTTCAAATCCCAGCAACCTCATGGTGGCTCACAACCATCCGCAACGAGATTTGACTCCCTCTTCTGGAGTGTCTGAAGGCAGCTACAATGTACTTACATATAATAAATAAATAAGTCTAAAAAAAATGCTTTCTTTTGTAAGTTGCCTTGGTATTGATCTCTCTTCACAGCAACAATAATAAGACTGTCTCTGTGTGTATGTGTACACCATTGCCTGTGGATTCCAAGATTACTTGGAGCTAGAGTGACCAGCTATGGTGAGCCTCCCAACATAGGTGCTTGGCACCTAACTTAGGTCTTCTACAAGAGCAACAAGCACCCTTAACAGCCCAGACACCTCTCTAGGCTCCCTTTATTTTTTTCTTTGTGGTCCCCACCCACCCACTTGCCATGAAGTGGCATGGAACCTTGGCCTTGGGCATGCTAGGTAAGCTCTCTGCCATCGAGCCACAAGTTCAACCCAGCAGTATTCACTAGACAGGATGTCACTCATTGAGGCAGCACAAACACCTAACACCTACATCTCAGTGATGGAGAGTTTTTGCCATCAATCCATGCAAGACTGCATGGATTCTCATGAGCCTGCAGAGCCCTCAGGCTGTCCTAATCCTGATAGACGGAGACAAGACCTGAGACGTGGCGAGCAGCAAGTGCTTATATTTCCTCAAAGCCCTGACAGGCCCCTTTTTAATCCATGCCCCCAGGAGCCCTCTGAGCCCTATATGGTGCCCATGGTTGGGGAGCAGCCTCACAAGTTAGTGTTCTGACTTGTAAAACCCAGGCCTCAGGAAGTAAGTGAATAACTGGTATGCTGTGAGCTGTTTCCACTAACCACCATGTTTGGAGGATAGGGTATAAGGTCAGTATGTAACAAGGTAGGGGCCCCTGAGGTCCCTCTCCTGGGAAACTGGAATCCCATAGTAGAAGCTTAGATGAGTGACATTACACCACACTGCTGAACGCTGAGAGCCCCGGAGGCAACTTCACACCACTGGCACACCTCTTCGTCTCACTCTTCCTCTTAGCTTTTACAATAAAAACATCACAAGGCTTCTAATACTCTGCTTGGCAAGAATGTAGAGCTAATGTTCACCCATATGCTGTCACAAACTCTTTAGAAAGTGACCTTGCTAAGCCCAGGAGAGTTGAAGGCTCTCACTCACACACTACCCTGTACACATCCACAGGAATGCCACAGCTCAAGAGCTAGGAAGCACAAGAAAGGATGAATCACTGCCCTGACTATAACTTTGAACATGCAGCTATTTGTGTAATGGAATCCAACACACCAACACAGATGAATGGAGGGGGACCATACACAACAACATGATGAATCTCTCTAGTGATGTGTTGAATGAATGGGTTGGGGTTAGAACTCAGTGGTAGAACACTTGCCTGGTGCATTTGAAGAATTTTTCTCTCCAGTATTGAATAAATAAACCTTAAAAGACTGAATGCATAAACCAAGTTGCAATGTTTTTTGTTTTTTTTTTTAAAGACAAGGTCTCCCTACATATCCCTGGCTGTCTTTGAACTAACAGATAGACCCCACCTGTGCCTCTACCTCTCAAGTGCTGTGACTTGAATTTACCTCCACACCTCACAGCTAAGAGTGACTTGCATAACCACATGCAGTGGTGCTGTTCATAACACCCAAGGCAGGAGCAACTGCAGTGTCCCCCTCCCCCCAATATAGAAGCAAAATAGGGTAGAAACTTCCAGTAGATTGAGCTTTAGAAAGGAAGACAGCTGTGGCCCATGTTAGACTGCAGATAGACCTTGGAGACAGTATACCAAATGAAACAAGAAGTCTCTCAAGGACAAATACTTGAGGTGGGGACCCTAGAAATAGAAAGTAGCACTGTGGGGCTATGGGGAGTTAGGATCAGTGTTTAATGGGGACAGAATTTTGATTTGTGAAATTGGGAACATTCTAGAGGTGGGTGGTGGGTGTGAATATAGTTCTACAGGGACCAGTGAATTGGTTACCATGGTGGCTTTTATGGGGCTCAATGGTGCACATCTGTGTTCCTAGCAATTGAAGGCTGAAGCAGGAGGGTGTTTTGAACCCAGTTCAGAGCCAGCTCTGCCAGCACAATGAAATAATGAAAGTATTTGTTTGTTTGGTTTTGAGACAGGGTCTCACCATGTAGCTCTGGCTGACCTGGAACTTTGTAGACCAGGCTACCTCTAACTCACAGAGATCTATCTGCCTGCCTCTGCATCTGTACTGGAATCAAAGCAGGTTCTATGTTACATATTTTACCACAAAATATTTAAAGCAAATAGCAGAACATCCTGTTATGTATTTCAAGTTGAAAATGGGGGAACCCATCTTATGTATTAGCAAAGTCACCAAACTGTACCTGGAAATGCAGGATCCTGACATGAGGTTCTGCTGGGCTCTGGGTCTAGGATGTAAGCAGGATGAGACTTGAGAGGCTGCACAGGGCCATCTTATGCCAGAGGACAGAAAGGTCTTCCTTGTTTTCTCTGTATCTGGTTTATTTCATTAACAACACCCTCAGATGTTCCTCTCATGGATAAAGAGTCTGCAGCTTCCTACCCACAGCAGTAAGAAACCAGAGGCATTCCTCAACAGTTCAGTATGATTTCTAGTTAAAGAAGTCACAAGTTCCAACCAGACCCAGCCACTGGCGGGGCTCCAGAATCAGTCTACATTAACTTACGACCACTAATGAAGAATAATTAACAGCTTCAAGGGAGCCTGGCACACCCTGTGTTTAGAAGTGGTTAATTATGCATTGTCTGCACAACACCCTTTTCATACTCTTTAAGTTTTGGGTCGCAGTTTTAAACAAGGAAATATGGCATCAGGCGAAAAGCCAAGTGGCTGTGCTCAAAGCCTCTGTGAGGAGAGCCCCTGGGGCTGCATAGCCACTAGCTAAACCTCACCAGATACACCTCACCAGATACAGAGCCTCTGGTGCTTTCACGCACTTTTCCAGAGTCCCCAAAGAGCTGCTAAAGGGGTGGGTAGCAGACCTGGCCACCTTAGAGAGTGCCCAGCAGAGCATCAGAGAATGGATAAAGAGACTTCCTGAAGCTCCTGGCCAAACAGGAGCTGACTGCATCCAAAGTTCCTGTTCGTGTCCTTGATACACCATCATGGTTGTGGTGAGCAGTGGATGGAAAGAGGACAAATCCCTGCTTTGAGCATGGTGCTCACCTCAGTGAATAGCCATCAGCACTCAGTGAGCAGTACAGTAGCTTCTCTGGCCTTGTTTACCTTATGACTATACTCTGAATTAGCCTTGTAACTACAGCCAAAGTATATCCTCCTGTGTCTCAGTTTTTTAACCTAGAAAGTGGGATGTGCCCACCTCCCTCTGCTCAGGTCAGTGCCTTCAATGGAGAGTCGTAGGCAGCAGGTGTCAGAGCCTCAGCATTTATATCACTGTCCTGCCTTTCTTTGTAACCACCTCCCCACTGCTTCCTCCTCACCTTTGAATAGTCTAAATAAACAAGTACTGTCCACTGCTGGCAACCAAATCCAGTGTCTACCCCCAGGCATCATTCAGACATCATCACCAACAGTAAGCCTTCCCAGCTCCTCCTGGAGGCCTCCTTTATGCTGAAGAGTCTTGTAGCTGTCCATCCCTGCCTCAGCTTTCAGGCTTGTTAGTGGGTCTCCCTTGGCAGGCTGGGAGCCCTGAAGGAAAGGGCATATGCACTGAATAAGAACCTGCCACATGGATAGGTGGGAGGGCTGCTGTTGGCTTGTATCTTTTACTCTTGGACCATGTGGCCCTTAGTGTAAACCTGAGTTTGCCATAGCCAAGGTCCTTAATGGGCTCTCCAGTGATTACAGCACAACATCCAGCCCTGATGATGTCATGTGGCTTTTCTCGTGTCCTGAAGACCCTCAGTTCTTTCAAAGTCCTTAGGCTTGTCCCATGCTTTGCTAGCAAAGCCCTTCAGACATGCCCTCCGCTGTAAGAGGTCACTTCTGGAAGTTCCACTCAGACACAGACACTCTGTTCTGCCAAGGCTCTGATCACATGCCTCCTACAGCGGACAGAATATGCTCCTTTTCTTCTCATGGTCTGAAGCTATAGATAACTGAAAAAGTCTGTCTCAGAACAGAGAGACCTGAGTTTTAATCCCCAGGCCACACGGACACAGCTCTGTGCTTGTGTCTCACTTATCTCAGCTTCATGAAGGGCTGTACTGCCCCCCCCCCTTTGGGGGGGGATGAGATTAACAACAGTATAATTCTCCACCCTCGTGCTAAGGATCAAGCACAGGTGTTCCTGGGCACACAGGGCATTCAGCCCTGGAGGGACACACATAACCTAAGAGACAAAAGTCTCTCCAGCTGTATGTACTGTGTGTGCTGAGGCCCTGATGCAAGCACCTACAGCTCATGTGGCTGGAGTAATCAGATGCAGGACGGGCCTCACTGCTTGGCACTCACCCAAGTACGGAGACTTCCTTTCTATAGTGGCTGTGGGACCCTCAGCATCCTCTTCCAAGAAAGTCCTCTAGGAATGGAAAGCAAAGCTTCCACACTTTCCCAGAACTGCATGCATACTAATGGCCATGAACTTCACAGAGTGTGAAGTCAGGAAAAAGTAATTCCCCCAGAGTAGATGAAATAGTTTGTTTCTTGAAGTTTGTAATTACAGCCATCCAGATGTCCCTGCCATGACCACATGGCAGTCTACTGCAGGACATAGCATGAATAACTTGAGCAGAGTGTACATGGAGACCACACACACACACACACACACACAGACACACACCACCACCACCACCACCACCACCACCACATTTAAATACTTTATATATACTTTCCAAAGATATAAAGACTCATAATCCCCCACACACATACTCATAGCCATTCTCATACATTTACACACACACACACACAAACACACACACTCAGGCTTTCAGCCCCAGTCCTTGTCAATGTGGGAAGCAACACTCAAATCCCACTTATTACAGCTGTCAGGTCCAAATTTCTGCTGATGGGGAAATGGGCTCAAAGAAAAAAAGTGGCCTGTCCCAGGTGGTACTTAGAGCAAAGATGCTCAACTTCAGTCCTCTGACCTCAGGGTCAGGTGGTCCCCAGTCTGCCAACCCTGATCTGTGCTGAGTGGTGGAATCACCCAATTCACTTGTCATAGCAACTCTTCTACTGGAAGGAGTGTGACTACAGGCCAGGGCTACATTGTTGCCTTCCTGGAAGCCAGACCTATTCAGTACCTCAATGGCTCCCTGGGTTGACACAGCAGCAAGAATTATGCAGCAGGGCTATACTCTAGCATGGTCAAGGAACCATGTCTTTACAGAACCCCTTCTAGTAGTTTGCAGCCTGGAGGGAGAAGAAGGATTGTTAAGCCAAGTTGCAGGGTGGACCACACTAAGTGCCACCAGCATTTCCTGGCCAGTAGCAGGGACCCTGAGCTGAAATAGGACAGTCATGAAGCTGGGCAGGTTCAGGATGAACTTTCTTCCCTCACGGCCTAGGTCCTCTGCAGAGGGGGATCTGCTTACCTTTTATAGGCCCCATGCAACGGCTGCAGGCACAGGAACTGCCAGTAATCCAGGCAAAAAGACTTGAACTTGAGCATTTTCACTTTCCAGTCTCTAGTGGACTGCAGTGGTGTCTCCAGAGAGACACAGCAAGGGGCTGCTAGGAGGTGGAGGCCTGGCCGCTGGTCCCTGCCGCGGCCCCCACTTACATGGCCCAGCCTTGCCTAGTACAGCTCACACAGTGCGCGCCTCCAATACAAAGAGCAGCCAGCACAAAAGCCTGCAGCTCATCCGCGTGCACGCTCTCACCGGGCAGGCTCACGCTGCTGTCTCTGGTGCCCGGTGCTTCTGGGGGCTCTCTTGGGGGTCCCCAAAGCAAACCAGTGCATCCCTGGTTATGCTGAACTGTGGGGGCCCCCAGCCCATCTTCCTGAGGAGCCTGTGAGTGATGGCTTCTGCAGCTGCTCTGCCAGCTCTTTTTCCAACTAAGCCGGGGTTCTGATGGCGAACCAGTGTCCACCCACCTGCTTTGACTGAGTGGCAGAGACAGGGCAAGCTGGGGGGTGGGGGGGGNGGGGGGGAGCAGGGAGGGAGGGGTCCAGGTGACAGACAGACACTTGCCTCCTCCGCTGCCAGATAAATTATGTGTGGAGGAATCCCAGCCTGGCCTGCAAGACTGAAAACTCACCACGTAGCCACATGGTGCTTGCGGTGGGGGTAACTGGGCTCTGAGAGGCAATAGGAAAGACTGACAAGGCCGCCAGCTCCGTTGCCCAGGCGACAGGAACACATTGATAAAATCTAAAATGGAACCGCAATGACAGCTGCTCATTGGCTGCTAGAAGAGACTCCTGTAGCTAATGAGGGAGGGTGGGAGGGCAGTGGCTGGGCTGAGGGGCCTTGGCCAAACAGGGCATTGTTTCCCAGGCTGAGTCTGGGACTCTGTGGGCCATAAGGCCTGGTAGATGCAGGCTAAAAGCAGAATCCATCCTCTGTCTCCTTTCCTGTCCCTTGGTTGGTTGGCTAGTTTCTCTATCAACTCCAGTGGCCCATTCCTCACATACCAGCCAGTGACCTTAATGCATCATTTTGTTTCCAGACACCAATTTGATGCCCACCCTACCCCACCCCCACACCCCATCCTGTTGCACTCAGAATAAAGAAAGGCAGGGTTCCTCACCAAGCAACTGTTGGACACTCTGCTAGTGGTCTGACCTCTCTGGTACCTGGACACAGAGCCTACCTGTCCCCCTTTCCCCCTGGTGCATCCTTTTAGCCCTGAGTAAGGTTCCCTCTGCTAAGAATGCCTCACACCTGATCATATCCCCATTACGACTCAGATGCCTACCTTCCCTAGATGTCCCAATAAAGCAGCTCAGCCTCCTTTGTCACCAAGTGTGATTCCTCCTGGATGCCTGACTCTTGTCTGACCCACAGTTTCCTTCATCAGCTTGGAGTGCCCCCAGGGAGGGACCACATATTTCCATCAATGGCTGCACCAGCAGCTGCTCCACCATCAGCAGGGGAAAGTATGAGAACCTTAGAAGGCAACTGGGACGATCTCAGAACCCAAGGGAGTTTCCTAAGTGCCAATCTCACTTGGTCATCTCAGGCTCCAAATCTGTATCAATTTGCATCTTTACAAAGAAGGCTACTTTCTCCCTACAGATGAGAAAACAAAAACTCAGGGAACATCCTGTGTTCAAGATGTATATACACAGAGCTCCAAGTCCAGCAGCTAGGAGAGACCTGAGCTCCATGCACCCTGAGCTAGAAAGCCCAGCTCCTAAGAACAGGGTGGAGACCTGTACAAAGTCAAGCAAGGCACCTGGCCTGGCAAGACAATTTCACCTGTAGCCACCAGCAAGCTCTCCATCTACAACAGGTGTCCTCAACCAGAGATGACTTGTCACCAGTGTGTTACCACCTGGGTAACACCTAGAGAAGTGTTTGGTTGTCACCAGCAGGGCTGGTGTTGAGGGATAATTAGATGCTACCAATTATGCTACTCAGTACAGAAAAGGATTCTCAACCCTGACTTCTCTGTTGGAAGTGCTGGGCTGAGAAACTGGGTCTAGAGAGTGGGTCCTGGGGTTATCGGACTGGAGGAGTGCAGGAGCCAGAGCAAGCTCCACTGCATGCACTGGACTGCTGCGGATGAGGAAGGGGGACGGTTACACCATCATTCTCAGAACTGAGCAGGACCTCCTACTTCATAAGCAGAAGACAGCTGAGGGGCAGGCAGGGAAGGGGAGGTGACCATCTGTCTGAGAGATGACCCTGTTTGCCAAGGTGGCTTATGCTGTTCCCTTCCCCCACCCAGAGTGCCACCACCCCCTTCTTGGGACAAGGACATTGGCTTCCCTCTCACGCATGTGGCAGAGGAAGCTGGCTATGCCTGTGAAAGGCGGCAATTACTGGCTGGGACCTTTGTTTCTGATTTCCCAGGCTGTGGAGCCTTTAGAACCTTGGTGGGGCGGGGCGGGGCAGGGTAGGGATAGGCTGTGGCACTCTTCCACCAGAGCTTGAAGCACACTTTCTCAGGGGCTTGCAGATCCCTGCCCCCGTAAGGAGGCCACAGAGGCCAGGTGGCTGGAGGGGTGCAGTGGAGCCCTGGGTCTCAGACACGGATCTGGTCCAATCTTCCTGATCTCTCTGGGTCCATCTTTCTCAAGTAAAGAATGTGCACACACAGGAGCTGGCTCTGGCAAATCCAAAGGGGGCTGTGAGGATTCCAAAGCAGGTCACACATATCACAGGTAACAGAGATTTCAGCAGATGTCATTTAGCATCTGCTTCAATGCTGTGCTGCAAACATACTGTACATGCTCCACCTCAGGGCTTTGGCACTAGTTCCCAGAAGAGATGCAGATCCCATCCCGCCCACCAAGGCTAGCCAGCTGAGACTCCTCAGAACTACTTCCCCTAACTTCCCTCTGGTCACTCGGTGCCATTTACCCTTTTCCTTCAGTCCTTGTCATGCCCCTCCCTGGGACATTATACTAAGAAGTGGAATTTGTGCCTTTGTTGCAAAGCCCTGCCACATAGATGCAAGGGTAGCAGGACAGTGGCTGTGGTGTCCTGAGGGCTTGACATCGACAGATACTCAGGAACCAGGGTTGAATGAAGGAGTGGCTACCTGAGCCTTCCTCTGACCCCCAGCTCTGCCCTCTAGGAAGCAAAGGGCTACCCTAGCCACAGCCCTGCCTGGTCTGGAGAGACCTTGGGCTAACTTTGATGTGAACTATACAGCCATCTCCAGTCAGTAGGGGACTCAATCAACCCCATTCAGTCCTCACATATTCTGAATCAAGAGCTCCATCTACCTTTTCTTCCCTTCATTCCTGGGATTTCTGGCACTTCCTTTAGTAGGCCCCCACCGCTGTGGGGTGACAAAGGGGTTCATGCAGATGGAGACACTACTCTTAGCAACTCCACTAGGTTCTAGAAAGTGACAGAGGCTCAGCTGTCCACTGGAGTTTCTTGAACTTTTTTCTCTGGGGCCCAGCATACCCTGCCCTGGATACCCTCAGACATAAGGGTATACTGAGCCAGCCTGGGCTGGGAACTGTGAGTGTATCCAAGTGTGAGCATGGACTGTAAATCCTGAAGTGGGTTATGGTCCTGGCATACCCTAGTACTGCTGTGTGGAAGCCCATGGGCAAATGTCTCCTTGGAAGGAACCAGGACTAAAAAATGTTCTGGATCTCATGTATGCAAGAGTCTGACAACCACATGAGAAACTGGTGTGTCAAGTGTGTCACACATGTGGGTAGGACTGGGACAGCATATACATCAGAACCCCAAGGCTCAGATCCCAGCTCTGTCTCCCTGGTAGATACTAAACAAGCAATGTCTACCATAGGGCCACAACTGTCCTGTCTCACTGGGTATAATTAAATGAATCTCTGTAGTAGTAAGTGGCACTGGAGTATACATACACAGAATTGTGTACACATCTTGGGGCAATGCCCAGCTCTGGGAATGTGAACAGAGACTACTACCTCCTTGTTATATGCATGTACAAGGGCTAGGAATTGCCCACTACAATTTTCACATTTCTATATAGCATTGCCAGTAGCCTGACATGCAGTCTGGCCCTGCTTAGTGTACCCAGTTCACATCACATACGTTTCCTCTATTCCAAAAACCAAGTTCCTGAGTGGCCACATCTCCCACCCTGGCTCCTGAACCCTCAGTCCTGCACAGTCTGGGCCTTTTTCTGGGAGTGGCTCAAAATACAACTCCAAATGGGACAGCCAACTTCAAATCCTACCACACAGTACAGATGCACCTCAACTCTAGTCACATCAAATCAACACACACACACACACACACACACACACACACACACACACACACACACACAGTTCTTAGAGCCACTCCTGCCCATGATACAGGGAGCAAAGCTCTTTGGGCCCTAGCAAGGGCAGGAGTCCAATATCTAATTTTTCTTTGGGTAGGTTTTGGCTTTGTTTGTTTTGAGGCAGAGTGTCAAGAGTCTTGCCTATGTAGCCAAGGATGATCTGAAACTTATCTTCTGCTTCCATCTACTAAGTGCAGGGATCACAGATGTGCACTACCACTCTTGATTATACAGATGGAACCCAAAGCCTTTTGCATACTAAGCAAAGGCTCTACCAACTGAGCTTCACGTCCAGCCAAGTATCTAATAATCAATCTTTCCAGTAAAAATGGAGTGCGCTTTTTTTTGAAGACCCTGGATAAGAACATTGAGATCTGAAGCATACAGAAACAGCACCAGGCCTCCAGCACACTGCCAATCAATGGAAATTCCAGGCTCTCACTGACTCCAGCTTTGGTTGTCATGGGAACTGCCTACTGCAGGCTGCTCCTCCTGGAACTCCAGCCTTGGATCTTGCAACAATCAGCCTCAGCACAACCCGACTTCCAGAGGACCTCAGTTCTGCTGAGGGAGGCCTTGGGCCTCCTTGCTTGGGAGATCTTGGGAGTCCTTGCTTGGGAGATCTGCTTCAATTGTACGTATTTTTCTGGGGGCATATCAGCAGGACCTGTGACATCTGGGGAAGCTGGGGGGTCTTCTACTAGGAAGGTCAATTCTCACCACCCCCAAGGGTTCCTCTCCACCCCAGGTGAAATGTGAGCCTTGGTGGCCTTGAGACAGGAGAGGCAGATCAGGACAGTACCTGTATCGGTCAGTGGAGAGGCTGCTTCCGGTTTCCAGGGAGCTCCTGGGGTGGTAAAAGCGAGACAGGGTTACTAATGGTCCCACAGCAAGCCCCTTGGCACCCTGCCCGCTCAGGTCACGTGGGTGGCCTCAGACAAGAAACCATGTGCTTTAACTTCCCTCTGATGTCCCCAGAGGTTGCACTGCCACCCACACCTCAGCCTGGTACTGGCACAAAGGGTCTTTGGCAATGCCAGTCCATCTGCTTCCTTCTCAGATGAGGAAACCAAGGTTGGGGAGAGGATGTACTACAGACAGGGTCAAATAGCTCTCAGGTCTGAGATTTTTCCCCCCCAAAGAGAGAATGTGATTCTGGGAATCATGATAGAAGGCCTTGTTCATAAGCAAGCTCCTACAGCTGAGCTACATCCAGTCCTGGGCTGGGATTTAAATTTGCATATAGTTAACAGGGTACTGCCATGATCCTTCCTCTAAAGAGTCCTGACCAGACTTTACAGATTCCACATTGGGAGAGGAAGCCCAAGCCCCACTCCCTGTCCCAGTTCACAGCCCTGTGGTGCAGCTCTGGGCCCCAAAGCCTGGTTCCCAATTCTTTCTTTGATCAAACTATAGCTGTGCTAATGGTGTATGAGTAGGACTGGCCACACTAGGATCATATCTTGACCCCTTCATGTACCAGCTGTGAAATAAGCTTGGTGTAAGTCATTTCCCATCCCATGTCTCAGTCTCCCTGTGTGTGAAAAGGAAACAGTAGTGAGGCAAGCTTGCCCTGCCCAGGACCACACTCCACATTCTCCCCTGTATTCTACAGTATTGGGGTGAGGGGGTCCAGTTGTCACCTTCTACTGGTCATGTGGGAACATCTGCTAGGAAAGGGCAGTTCTGCTGTATGTGGTGTGAATAAATATGGATCTCATAGGCTCATATATTTGAATGCTTAGCCACCAGGGAGTGGTGCTATTTGAGAAGGATTAGGAGGTGTGGTCTTACTGAAGTAGGTATGGCATTGGTGGAAAAAGTAGGCCACTGGGGGTAGGCTTTGAGGTATCAAAAGCCTATGCCAGACCTAGTCCCTGTATCTGTCTCTGTCTGTCCTCCAACACCCACCCCCACCTCTGCCTATGGATCAGGATGTAGCTCTTATTCTCCAGCACCCCACCTGCCTGCTGACATGCCTCCTGCCATAATAATGGACTAGGCTCCTGAAACTGTAAGCAAATGTGAGAGCCAAATTTGTTTTAAGTTTTTGTTACTGTCCCTAAGAGATCCATTAAACCTGTAAGCCCCTTGCCCAAGGTCAGATACTTCCTGAATTCCTGGGGGCTATTTATGTAAGATAACAAGCCACAAGTTTGATCCAACTGACTGGATGTGCTTGATCACATGTAGGTGGAGGTACATAGGCAGAAAGCTTGCCATTGATTGGATGTAGGCAGGAGATATGTAGGCAGGAAGTACGTCAGGATATATACTTGCTCCTGATTGTATATAGGTAGGAGGTATGTAGACAAGAAGTATGTTCAGTGTGTATGCTTCCCCGTGACTTGACCTGGTAGGAAGTATGTAGCCTTAGAGGTTTGTCTTTATAAACCTCTGGAAAATGTGACTTGTGGCCATCTTCTGGGAACTCTGGAATGGATCTGGCCAGGGTCCATCTTCCTAGCCAGTATTTAATGCAAGCTTGCTTCAAATCAGGCTCAAAAACTGTGGTAATGATCTTAATCTCGTACAATGGGATTAACACAAGCCCTCAGTTAAATGCCTTCCTTTTTAAGAATTGCCTTGGTCATGGTGTTTCTTCAGCAAAAGAATAGTGACCAAGACAGAGAAGTTGATACCATGGACTGGGGGTACTGCTGTGACAGGCCTGATCATGCTGCTTGTGAGGAGGATGTGGATTTGGATTAAGAAAGCAGTTGAATGCTTTAAATGAGCTTTAATGGGCTATACTAGTATAACTGTGAAAGAAGTGGTGCAGACAGCAATGTGAATAGCTCAAGAAGTTTCAGAGGGGAAGGATATTAGTAAGTGATCAAGAGGCCCTCATCCTAAAAATCTGCCTGAAGCTAAATTGGAGAATTTTTAATTAATGACAATGGTAGAGGAGATTTCAAGACAGCCTAGTATTGACTGTGTTGCATGGTTATTGGTGGTTATTCTTATGCATATCTATAATGAAAAGGAGTAAGCTGAGCAAGAAAAAACAAAACAAAACAAAACGTAGTTTGAGGAGAAAAGTAGCACCAGGGAATGTAATATTGGAGCCAAGGCCAGTGTTCAAGGAAATAAAAGTAAAGCCTAATGCTAAATGGAATAAAGTGACCTCAGGGCAAGACACCACTCAGCTAAGGTTCCAACTCCTGAAAAGGAATTAAAGAAAGGCTTAAGCAGTGAAGGAAACCATCAGCAACGGAAGCCGATACAATGTGACTGAAGGAAGAGGCCAAATTCCTGAGCCGCTTCCACCTCATAGTTCTGGCTTCAGAGTCAAGATTAAAATAAAGGGGTTGTGCAATCTCCCTCCACCACTAAGGAGAGCTGCTGAGGCCAGGCCTGTATCAAGCTTGTCCCTGCAGAGAAGCCAAGAGTCGGCCACTGCATAAAGTTCTGAATGTAAAACCTCAATTGCTGGATTGTGTTTGTGATCCCAAGATGATGAAGATACTAAAGTCATGAGATACATGCGAAGGAGAGCTGTAGACCTGGTGTGGAACCAGCCCAAGAGAGAAGTGTATTGCAGTAAACAAAGCTAAAAGGAATTGGAGATCTAAAGACTGGTTTGACATCAAACATAGAGATACAGAATTTGGAGTTTGCCCAGCTGGGTTTCATTCTTGGTTTGATCCAGTATTTCCTCACTATGTTCCCTTTCCTCTCTTTTGGAGTTGAAATTCTATTCTGTCCCACTGTATGTTAGAAATATGTAATCTTTTTCATTTTAATTTTACAGGGGCTTACAATTTAAAAAGAGAGAGACGGTCATGAGTCCCAGAAAAGACTTGGACTTTGGATTTTTAAACAATGTTGTGACTGTGAAAGACTCTGAGAGCTACCGATTACATGTTGCATTGTGATATTGCTATAAGCCTATGGGGGCCAGGGAGTGAAATATGGTGGTTTGAATAAGAATGGCCCCATAGGCTCATATATTTGAATGCTTTATCACCAGGGGGTGGCACTATTCGAGCGGGATTAGGAGGCATGGCCTTGTTTGGAGGAAGTGTGTCACTGGGAGCCAGTTTGGAGGTTTCAGAAGTCCATGCACCCAGGCCCAATCACTATTCTTTCTCTCTCTCTTTGTCTCTTTGTCTCTCTCTGTCTCTCTTCTCTGTCTCTGTCTGTCTGTCTGTCTAAAGATCAGGATGTAGCTCCTAGCTACTTCTCCAGCACCATGCCTGTCTGCTGTCATATTTGTTGCCATGATGATAATGGACTAAGCCCCTTTATAAGAGTTGCCTTGATCGTAACATTTCTTTACAGCAATAGAACATTGACTAAGACTTCCTGGGACTGACTTTCTCTGTAATGCCCTGCTGGCTTCCCACACAGGATACCTTCTCCTATTGCAGTGGGCACTATCCACATCCCCAAACCAGGACTTCCTGCTGTTCTTATGGGAGACTATGTGTGACCACTGCTTGGACATTCCAAGCAGAATGCTGGGTGCCTATATCAGCAATCCAAATTTCAGCCTCAGTTCTCCTACTGTCCTTGCACTAGGGCCTTGCCAGAACCTGTACTCTGCTGAAGGCCAATGAGCTCTCTCTGCTGTGGTCTGCTGTGGAGCCAAAGCTCCCTAGGTCTACACACCACCAGCTCTAGAGCAACTCTACCTGGTATTAATGGTCCACTGAACAGGCCAAGCAGAGAACCATGGGGGTGTGGGGGTGGGCAGAGTCAAGAACTTTCTAGAATGCTCACAGTCCATCTGGGTAGCCATATGGTAGCCAACAGGGCATTGAGGAAGCAGTGGGCAGGGCTAGTAAACAGGATCCATGATGACATGAGTGGCAGGTTGGCCTTTAGAAACCTTACCTGAATGAGGGACCAGTGCTTATCCCCCAAGCCTGGCTGTCAGTCACAGACACTTCATGTAAAGTAATACCAGGGTAAGCTAACAAGATGCCTCCAGATGGTGCTAGGCCCCCTGGATACCCTGCCATAGGACAGGGATTCCACCCTCACTGATGATTCTATCCCAGCATTGCCCCTGCTGTGACCACAGCAACGTGTAGCGTGCAATGGGAAGTCCATCTCACACAGGGCCCTATCTGCTTTATCTTATCCTCCCATGAGCCTTACAAGGCACAAGGAGTCATTTCTCTTTTTGTAGGTAAGGAGAGTCTTGGGAGCAGCACACATACAGTATCACATTTTACTCTCCCATCTACCCAGCAGTAAGTAACCTCCTCTTAGCCCTTGAGAAGCCCACTCCCATATCAAATGTTAACTCCTTGTGCAGCCCTCTCCTACTGCCTTCCTTGCTTCCACTCCATGAAGACACTTTTCTTCTTTGTTCCCTCTTCACCTCTTTTTCTAGGGATGTGTTTGGTCCTAGGATTAGACAGACATGAACTGGGCCATACCCTCCCACCAGAAAACTCAGACAGCAAAGTCCTTGTATGACAAGGGAACTGAGAGGCACAAGGCACAGGGCCAAGAGCATAACCCTTGCTGCCATCTATGGACATAGCTTTCTGACTGACTTCTTTAACCAATGTCCTTTCCCTCAGAAGATTCCATGGAGGCTGACCTGACCATTCCATAGCCCCTGCATGTTGTGGTGACCCCTGACATGCAACCAGGCCCAGTATCTGAGAGGATCCCAGCCTGAAACCCTCTGTCCTCCATCCTGTGGCCAGGCTGCCTGAGGTCTTGGGTGCCAAAGACAGGGAGCCCACTCCTGCCTTTCCTTTCTTACTGTTTCCTGCTCAACAACATTCATTTAGGACCCCAGCCTGGGCCCTGAATGAGATATGAATTCACCTAAGTCTTCTAGGATTATGGAGGGCAAATGGCAAACTGCCTCTTAGTGCCACTAAAGGTATCTAAGAGACCTCAGAGTGTCATGACTACCATAAGAGTGTTTACAGCACCAAGATATCAGACCTGTAAGAATAAAACCTTAAGTCCAGAGCCAAGGGCCAGAGTTCAAACCCCAGCTGCTCCACACTAGCTTAAGCAAGGTGGCTAATATGTCTGTGCCTCCACATAGCTTCTTCGCTGGTAGCATTAGGGAGTATTAAATGGGTTAATATAGTTCAAGGACTCAGAACAATGCCAGGAACTCTAAATTTCGCAAATGAGAAGACACAATTCCAAAGGCTGGCACATATAACATTAAGTCATGCATATATTAGTGATGATAACAATGCCTACAACAAAATACAAATTAACACATCCTATTAGCACATTGATTCTGTTGAATGGAGATTTGTTTTACCTGTATGTACACATTCTTTATTCGCATATGGAGCCAGGGAGTAAGGGGAACCTGCATCTCTTCTCCTGCCAGCTCAGAACTCCTCCTACTCCTCTGACGCTGCTGCTTCCTACCCTGGGGACCCCAGAGTCTGAGGATTCCTGGACCAGGATCAAGATCAGCCAGTCAGGTTCTGCAGCCCCTTTCCTGCAACTCTGAAGAGGGCATCCAGGCCAGCCTGAGGTCCCAACCCCATTCTAAGCACTGCTATTCCATGCTCTGCCCCCAAACTGTTCTTCGGCAACCCAGGAAGGCAACTATTTCTTTTCCAGAACCTACTAGATGCTTCCTCCCTGGTAAGAGGCACCAGACATGGACACAGTTCAAGAGAAGGACAGGCAGCTCTGTGGTTGGGAGTCAGAGAGGCTTGCTCCCTGGAACTGGATGGGGGATGGGGCACAGGGCAGTGTTCTGGGGTCTGGATGCTGGCTATACACATATTTGTTTGTGATGGGTCTACTAGCCTCACACTGCTAGAGTACATAACAGTTTATCAAAACTTATGTTATAGATGAAAATCAGCATGGCTACTCCAGCCTCCAATGTGCAGTCAGCCAAGAGCCCAGGCCTTGGGCACCAAGGAGCTAACATTAATCTCTTCTCTCATAAGCAGCCATCTCTGGCCTTGGTCTCCTCTACCAAGTGCTTCTGTCCCTGGCTGAACACAGGATGCTCTGGGTCCTTAGGGGCCATTTCTGAGTCTTGGTACCCCACCCTCTTTGGCACAACCTCAGATTCACAGAATATATAGGGAGACCCTGCATTAAAACCTTGGCTACTCCAGTAAGAACACCTTAAATGCAGAGTGCTACCATCTCTATGAAAAGGACATCAATCAATCAGTGCACAGAACTTAGGACTGTGTACACTAGTATACAAGCCTCTGTGCATGTGCATGTGCATGCATGCATGTCTGGCTGTGTAACTCTGCAATTTGGGTGATCTTAGGTGGAAAGATGCATTATGCTGTCTCTCCACCATCCTAGAGCCCTGGCTACTGCTCATCTCTATAACTGTATTATTGAGAATGTTATACAGATAGTCATGTGGATGAGAATACTTAAGGCTGGCTTTCTCACTCAGCAAGGTTATCTGATACTCATTGAGGTGTCACATTCCTTTTCACTACTGAGTACTATTCCATGGCACAGATGTACCTCAGCTGACTTATTATTGGATACAATGGTGTGGTGACTGAATGTTCCTCAAGGCCGATCTGTTAAAGGATTGGTCCCTAGCTCAGTGTAATCCAGAGGTGATAGAACCTTTGCATCTTGCTGGAGTGTGTCCTTGAAGGGATCTGTGGGACTCTGGGCTCTTCCTCTTTCTTTCTCTTGCGTCCTCCCCATGAGGCAAATGATTTTGTTCTATCGAATGCTTCCCATCATGTCACACTGCCTTGTCACAAAACAGGCTGGAGACAGCTTAACAGTTAAGAGCACTTGTTGTTCTCAAAGAACAGGTCTTGGCTTGGATTTCTAGCACCCATATCAGGCAGCTTACAACCATCTGTACCTCCAGTTTCAGAGCATTCAGTGGCCTCTTCAATCCTCCAAGGGCACCAGGCATACACATGGTACACAGATATACATAGAGGTAAAACACCCATACCCATAAAGTTAAAAAAAATAATAAAAATAAATAAAGTAATGGGGTCAAGTGACCTTGGACTGAGATTCTAAAACCATGAGCCAAAATAGACTTTTTCTTTAGAAGCTAATGTTTTTAGTTTTATTGTAGCCTGGAAAGCTGACTAACAGCAGGAGCATCTGGGCGATGTCCAGTTGCCTCTGTGGTGAATGCGCTGTTAGGAGCCTGTGGACACAGGCTGTGAACACAGAGCTTCCATTCTCTGGAAGGAGACAGCCCAAGGGTACCTCGACTGGCTGCTATGAGAAAGTGTGTTTATTATTAAAACAAACCACGCTGACTCGGAGCAGCTGCCCACTCTGCTCTCCCTGTGGCAATGAGGTGAATGACCTCACTCCCCCACAGCCTTCCTGGTTTTGCACCAGCAGTATTCCTTCTTTTGTTTGTTTGTTTTTTTCGAGAGAGGGTTTCTCTGTGTAGTCCTGGCTGTCCTGGAACTCACTCTGTAGTCCAGGCTGGCCTGGAACTCAGAAATTCACCTGCCTCTGCCTCCCAAGTGCTGGGATTAAAGGCGTGTGCCACCACGCCCGACGTTTTTGTTTGTTTGTTTGTTTGTTTTAAGTATTCCTTATTTTAATGCATTTCATTTGGGTATCTGAGCTGTGGGCTATCATGTGAAGAAAAAGATGGAGCTTGTTCCTGAAAGAGATAGGGAGGCCAGGAAGAAGGCCCACTGCTCAATGCTGGCCCAGTCTGAGGGAGAGCTGGTGGCTGGTAATGGTGGTGGTGTGGCGGTTGTATGTGTGTGTGAGACAGACTTCGAGCTCCCTCCTTAGGTGTTGGCTCAAAGCATGGTGCTGTTCTAAGGGGCACACCTGTGGAAACTCCAAGGGGGCAATGCTTATTTGAGCTGAATCTTCCTTTCAGAGAAAGCTAAAAGCAAAGAAGATTCAGTCAGGCCTAGAAGAGGGTTGCTTAGAGTGAACTTGCTTCACTTTCCAGAGTGAAGGGAAGCCACTGCCTTCTGTAACGCATTCCTTACTTCTTATTAGATAGTGAGGAACACACTAAGAATTGGGTAGAAAGGGAACCCTGAAGCTGGGGAGGAGGCTCAGTCAGTAAAGTGCTTGCACACAAGCATGAGGACCTGAGTTCAGACCCCCAACATTCATGTAAAAAGCTGGATATGGTAGCACAGTCCTGGAACCCTAGTGCTGGAGATACAGATACAAGAGGATCCCTTGGCCTCATTGGCCAGCTGCAAGCTTCAGGTTCAATGAGAGACCCTGTCTCAAAATCCAAAAGACACCCATTATCTTTCTCTACATATGCACAAACATACATTGTACATGTGCATGTGCATGTATGCACACACACATACACACAAACACATACACACACATACACAAACACACACACACACACACACACACACACACACACACACACACGGTAAGTACTCCTTGGAGACACAGTGTGACTGCTTCAGGATGTTTCTGCTGGTTTTGGTCTCAGGAAGCTGCACTGGGGCTGTGAATATTTGTGATGTCCATTCTATGACACTATGCCCCCACTAAGTGTGTGCTTAAGGGCTGAAGGCACATTCCTTCCTGCCCTTTGTGGATATGGAGTGAATGGCAAATTTCCTAGCTCACTGGAGTGGCTGTGGGCTTGGCTCAGCTCTCTTGCCTCCCTGGTCAACAGGTCATAGCAGCAACTCAATGGGGTGTCTGTGCTCCTTCATGGCTGTTCTTGGAACCGTGGGCACAGGGTGGAGATGTTTTTATGGCCTTGGGTAACTCAGATGGCCGCATGAGAAAGTTCAGTCCCACCTCTTCTAGCCAGCAGTGGAGTGTTTGTCTGTCTTCAGAACTTTTGAAGTTTCTCTGTTTGGGGCAAACATTATGGCATGAGAGAAGATGGTAGGCACCATTGTGCTCCAAATCTCCTCCCTGCCAGGCCCCAGTCCCTCTGTGTAGACACTAGGTACTGGCATTCTACAGCAGAACTATTTAGCTATGCTAAGATGAGGCACTCAAGAGCCCATGTTCCTGGTCATTCTGTGGCTGCAGAACAGAGAGCCTAGCATGGAGGTCAGTTGTCCCTTTACTCAGAACAAAGGATACTGTCACTCTATACCCAGGACTTCCAAAGCACAGACACAACAGAGGAACTGTCTGCATGGGCAGAACACCTTGGGGTGGGTGGGGGGAGGTGACAAGGAACCATTATCCCAGGGCCTACAACAGGCTGGATGGACACCTCATGATCCCATACCCAGTGTCACATACTGGGGCTGGATACTTTCCTGATCTGCTCACTGGGCTTTAGCATAGGCTGGTACCAGTGCTGGTCTTGTGAGCTATAGGGCTTTTTTGCCCAGGCCTCTCTTTCCTCAGCTGTAAACAGGCTCATCTTCATGCCTTGGACAGGGAGTCTGAGGTGCCAGTGGGCAGACTCACCCTTCATCCTATCTGACCCTGAACCTCATCCTCAGGCCTCTGAGTAAAACAGCCAAAGGTGACTTATTGGCTTTCCTGTGCTCACTCTGGCTCAAACACAGCCCTGCCTACCAGCCAGGGTGGCCCACCTCAGACACAGGGAGATGATTGTCCCTAGGTCCGCCTCTACATTACTCCTTGCCGCCAGGCTGCCCTGCCCAGAGTTCAGGCAGAGTCTGGAAATTCCAGCTGCAGGGGAAAACACCTCTAGAGGCCTTGGACCGGGTATGTGGAAAGAGCCAGGGGCCCAGGTGAGACAGGGTATCATCTGGACTCTGGGCCTGGGTCTCTCCTTTACACTGGAAGGAGTTTTATTTTTATTTTTTTATTTTTTAGAACAGTGGTCATCAGCTCTGGGAGAGTGCAATTTGAGACAGTGAGTCATTTTATTTGTTTAGCCTGGCACCTACTCAGTGCCAAAGCAACCTCTTACACAGAGACATTCTCCAACATGCCTGATGGATGCCAAACACCATGGCAACCATGATCATAGTATTGGGTTTTCTTATAAGCACGCATTCAACACACAGTATATAAAACAGATGCAGTGAGGGTTAATAGCCACAACTACCCGGGCTGGAGAGATGGCTCAGTGGGTAAAAGCACTTGTTGCTCTTGCAGAGGACTGGTTTAGTTCCTAGCATATACATCATTACAACCATCTGTCACGCAGTTCCAGAGTATCCAATGCCCTCTTCTGGCCACTGTAGGGACTGTACACATGAAGTACATTTAGATGCAGTCAAAACACTCAATAACAACCATAATACACCATAATAAAAGTCACAGAAAACCTACCAAATTATTTCTGGAGTTTTTCATTTAATATTTTCAAGCTTTGGTTGTTTGTGGAAAACTAAAAGTATAGGCAGCAAAAGCCAAGGGCAGAGGACCACTGTGAGTGCATGAATGACAATGGCCCAGTAGGCTCATATATTTGAGTGCTTGGTCCCCAGTTGATGGAACCATCCGGGAGGATTAGGAGGTGTGGCCTTGTTGGAGAAAGTATATCACTAGGGGCAAGGGTGGGCTTTGATGTTTCAAAAACCCACACCAATCCCAGTTAGATCTCTCTGCCTTTTATTTGTGGATCAAGATGTAAGTTCTAAGCTACTGCTCCAGTGCCATGCTTGTCTGCCTGCTTCCATGTTTCCTGTCTGTTGGTCATGATTCATCCTCTGAAACTGTAAGCCCCCAATAAACTCTTCTATAAGTTGCTTTCACCATGGTGTCTTATTGAAACAATTTTAAAGTAAGAGTGCACTTCACCATCCCAGCCACACGGTGACACAGGAAGACAACAGACACCCATCTGAGCAGTGTTCAGTATAACTCAACAACCCCACTCAATGGGTAAAGCCAGAGTGGGTGAGACACCTCTGTAGACATGAGGGTAGCTAAAAAAGGCACACAGCCAGGTGGCCACAGAATACTGGGTCCCTAAGTGAAGGAAGACAGCCACCTTCAATAAACACATCCAGGAAAGTCCCAGGTAGGGGGAACTGAGCTGAGCTCTGAAAATGAGTGGTCAGCTGAGAAGAGGACTATATGCTGGGACTACTGGGCTAGCCTTGAAGAGGAAAGCCCACCTGGCTAGGTCCACTTGCCAGGAATCTAAATCTTTTCACTTCCAAGGGCCTGGGATGCATCCATTCCCTCACGGGCTTGCAGTACTGGAGGCCTTATCATACAGCTCTGGACCCTGCAGGGCCTGTGGCTCAGTGGCCTTGGTCTGGTGCCTAAGACTACCACATCCTGCTTTTTCCAGTAGACTACTGATAGGAGGACCCACAGACACCAGATGCAGTGCAGGAAAGAAAAGTCTCTGCCCTTCCCCTAGGCTCAGCTCACCCAGACCTGTACATCCTGTCACACCAAACCCTCAGGTGCTACCCAGCAGCAGGGCCAATATAGAAACGCCAACTCTCTGGGTCTTCTTGGCTTTGCACAATGTCTTGATCAGACTCTAGGGTGCTGATGTGGTCCCAATCCGTCATTGAGCCAGAGCTGGAGTTTCCGATTCCCACATTACAGGTGAGGGAACTGAAGCTCAGAGAAGCAGAATCCCCACCCTCATCCCCACCCCCGCTAAGGAAGGAAGCCATCCTACCATCCACAGTCAGCCAGGCAACCAGCCTTCAATCCCAAGGCATCTGCTAAGATAAGCAGTCTTCCCGGGATTCAGAAACTCAGAAATCAACTCAACTCACCTCAGCCCAACTCATGCATTTTACATCTGAATTCATTAACAGCTAATGGATCCTCATGGTTCAAAAGTAAGGAGGAAGGAACAGACAGGCATGTCTAGTAGAAGCTGTCCAGTTCTGGATTAAATGCCCCTTCGGCCAAGTCAACAGTCTCCAGGGCAAAAACTGCCTGGGATTTCAGGGACCAGAATCCAGTTTCTCTGAACCTCATGCCTCAATGCTAGTGTGTTCTCAAGATAAACAGGGACCCTGACTGAAGCCTAAACCAGAAAGGAGGAGAAAACACAGGAGGGGCAAGTCTTACGTGCCAAGCTAGTGGGAAGCATTCACTTCTATTTTGGGGTGCAAGATGGTATGGCAGCAGGCATTGTTCCTCAGTGTCTGCTCTGTTCAAGAGGCAGAGCTTCTCCTAACAGATGGCAGTGGCCTTGGCAGAGGTCCTGGGTGACCTTGGCCTCATGGAGGCTGGTAGCATGGGAGAACCTGTTCTGAGCTGAGGGTAGCAGCATCTTTACAGAGTCCAGTGAGATGTGGAGGGCAGTCCCAGACATAGGCAGACCTTTCCTGGGATCTCCTTACATTCTGCCAACGAGACCACGGTCCTGAGTCTTTAGGGATAGTACCGCCATGATCTGGGCTCTTTTTTGTACGGCCTGTATGAATACCAGGGTTTTCACCTTGAGCTCATCCAAGGTGGGGTTACTGGTGTTCTCAGCCCCTACAGCTGCCTCAGTCCTCACCAGAGTCCCTCTGGCTTTTCCTACCAAAACTTATCTCCAGCCTAGGCCTGTCCCACATGCATCCACAGACAAGGATTGTGAAAGAGAAAGAGAAGGAGATGACATGCTGGCAGGTCACAGGCTGCAAGAGACCTTTAGAATACCCTACACTCACTCAACACACATGTACTGAACCAACTCCAAGGCCCCATGCTTCCCTTTGCAGGAAGCATCCTATGTTCTCTGATGACTCCACTGGTCCAGAGACATCTGCAAACAGAACAGTAACTTCAGGTCCTGTATGTCAGCTGTGAACCTTCACAGAAGAATCAGTTGGAACCTGAGGGACTGAGGTGGTTCAAAGTTGCTGAAGGATGACTGGTAAGACTCAGCACCAGCCTCAAAGCCAGGGATGGCCTTGAAGATGGTAGTCCCAGTAGCAGAAAGGAAATAATCAAAGGTCCCAGAGGAGAGAGGTGTGGCTAATAACAAGACAGCGTGAGGAGTGGCTAGGAGATGAAAAGCCTTAGATATACTCAGAATCAGAGGTGATGCCAGCTGAGGCTCTATCTGTTAGCCCCACAGGCACAAGTCTCAGGCTCAGGCTCATACCCTGGCCTTCCACTATAGTAGATGATCCCTGGGAAGAGTACCCATCCTCTAAGGGACTCTCTGACCTATGGCAGAGGCAAGGACATGTCTGAGGAACACAGACAGAAGGGAGGCAAGGTTATGTACCCCGCAGCTTTGTGCAAGCCTAACCCTGGAATGCTGCAGGACTTCAGTCAGGGCAGCATCTGTCCTGTCCATGGGACTCCTCAGTAATACTCCAGAATTAGTGAAACTTCTGAGGATAGAGATCCTCATTCTAAAATTATCTGAATCTGAGGGGGTCCTTTCCCTTTTGAATTCCCAGTCTTCTCTGTAGATGCCCCAGCATCAGCTTGAGTTTCTCTTGCTCTCCTGCCTGGTCAGGCATGGGAGATGTTAATGCCAGCCACAGTGACCTAGGCTGCCTATGGCTTCAACCTTCAACCTCTTCTTTCTAAAGACTCCAGGAACAGCCCTAGGGCCAGGCAGTCAGCAGTGGGACATTAACACCTCTCCTCTCTTCTGCTCCTCTACAGGAAGGCTCAGTCCAGCTGGGAAGGACTCCTGACTCAAGATGCCAGGAAGGGTTTGAGGTCTGTCTAGAATAACTGATGAATTTTTTTGAGAAACAGACAACCCTTGGCATGGCTTAGATTTGTAGAAATACTAATAGAAAAGATAAATCAGAAAGAAAAGGGTTCTTGTGTATAGGCCCAAGTCAGCAAAGAAGAGGAAGTTACGGCAGTTTGGAGGCAGCATGGGGTCCTAAGCTTTCCTTGTGGCCAACTCCCACACTCCACATAGGGCCCCGGGGTGGGGCAGCAGAGGCAGGCTGCATGTGCCCAAACTGCCCTGGCCCAGCTCCCTTCTAACACTGAGAAAAACCACTGACTTCTCTCAAGTTTACCCTCCCTGACTCACAAATAAACCTTTTCACAAATGTGACTTTCCCCTTTGTTTCCAGTCCCATGGTTTAGGCAGGGCTGCCTAGGTATCCAGTTCTGGGATGGCCGGGTAGCAGTGACAGCCTGTCCAGTGCTTTCTGGCTCTCAGCCTTGGGGTTGTTTGGGACAGCCAGTTTACCCCACGGTTGGTCAGTGGGTTCAAACTTGCTGAGGACCTTCATGGGACAGTTACCAAGGCTCAGGTGCATAGACCAGCCATACAAAAGCCAGGCCTTCAGTCACTAGTGGCATCCATTTGAATCTCTTTTCACTTGAATTGGCCATTTGCAACCCAAAGATTTCTGGTTAATATATCTGTTTCTTTAGCTCAAAAGATACTTATATTTCTTAAGGCCTAGCATGTCCTAAGGCATATCACACTGGGGAGGGACCTAAGGAGATGCTAGAGGATGGCAAGGCAAGGAGACTATTTACAAGTCCTGACAGCCATGCCACTAAGGTAGAACTCAGAAGAAATGGGTTCAGAAAAGTTAAGACCTCTATTTAAGTCACAGTGCCAATAGAAAACAGATTCAAGGTCCTTGAGAGCAGCTTCTTGGAGATATGAGAAGATTCCTACATACTGGATCCCATCTAGTAGTCCTGGGAGCTCTGCCAAGGTGGCCAAATCACTCTTTGACTCTGGAGACAGTCAGGGACTTAAGTTCAACCAAGAGTAAGGGGTTGGAGACACTTGAGGACATTCCTCTTACTGACACTGGATAACAAATGGGGGAAATGCTGACTGTTATCCAGTAGCCACCAAGAGACAGGCTTTGAATGTCAGCAAGCACCATAGCAATTAAAAACGCATCACATCCCTTGTGAGCCACTTCAAACAGATGCCTTTGTGCTGAGGAATGGAGCTGCTGGGGTGAGTAAAAGCATCCTGCAGCCAGACATGCTTCAGCCCTAGCTCAGCTTCAGACTCTTGCCTCTCTGAGGCAGGCTGTGTGAAACATGGGCACTTGCATCCCCCACCTAAATGGATCCCAGGACACAGGACAAAGTGGGGAGCTGGGGCACGGCTGCAGGCATCCAGTGAGCCTTGTTCTACATCCACTCCATGCCGACCTGGCCTTGACTACCCCAGGCCAGTCCCGCTCACCAGCTCTGTCTTGCCTCTCCCTTAGTTTGTGACAAGGCAATTTGCCGAAAGCCAATTCACAGAATAGTCAATTTGTAGAACGCCAAAACCATCAAAAGGCCTTGTTTCTCGTAACCTTTTCGTTTTAGCTGACTGGTTTCCATTTTTGTCTTCAAAATGGCATTTGCGGGAGTGTTCAGTTTGTCTCTGTCCCCGCCGCCTGCTGTGGCAGCAGCAGGCAGGGGAGAGCGTGGGGACTGTACCATTACTAACATATGTGGCTCCGGGCAGAGGGAGAGCAGGCATGGCTGACAGCCAGGCAGACTCACAGGCCCAGGGGAGAGGGGAACCTTCTTGAGAGAAACCCTCAGGTTGGGCTGGGCCCTGATTCTGGGAAGGACCCAGGGACAGTGGGCCAGGCCCTGTTCAAGTATCTGGCTGATGGTCAGGCCTACTAGCTCCAGAGGGGCTTGTACTATTGCTTCTAAAAGCTGGGACTGGTCCCAGGACTCCCAGGACTGCTAGTAGGTTTGAGCCTTGGAAAGGAGGATAAAGGGATCTCAGCTGACAGGGAAGAAGACAGCAAAAGAGGATAACCACAGGGTACTTTAGAGAACAGAGACTAAGAGGTGGCCAGCCTCTGTCCCACAGTCACCAGGGTCTGAGCCAACAGATCCTTTATCTGAGTCTCAATTTAAAAACAAAGATATATTTTACTCTTACTCACTTGTGTCTGTTTTAGTAAGGGCTTCTATCCCTGTGATAAACACCATGACCAAAAGGAACTTCTATGTTATAGTTTATTATCAAAGAAAGTGAGGGCAGGACCTGGAGGTAGGAGTTGATGCTGAGGCCATGGAGGAGTGCTGCTAACTGGCTTGCCCCTCATGGCTTGCTCAGCCTGCTCTTAATACAACCCAGGACCAACTGCCTAGGGGTGGCATTTCCCACAATGGGCTGAGCCTTCCCACATCACCAATTAAGAAAATGGACCACATGCTAATCTGGTAATTACATTTTCTCAATTTTAGTTTCTTCTTTCCAAATGACCATCTTAGCTTGTGTCAAGTTGACATAAAAACCAGGCAGCACAGTGTCTGTGTGACTGAACGCCATGTGGGTGCAGGTACCCACAGAGGACAGAAAAGAGCTAGAGTTTCAGGTAGTTGCAGGCACTCTTAACTGCTGAGCCATCTCTCCAGTCCCCAGAGACTCAAATTTTTAAAGGTTGAATTTGTTGGGGCTTGTGTGCAGCTTGGTATTATATCACACACTTAGACCATTCCCAGCACCAACCTCTCCAAACAACAACAAAACAAAAACCAGATAAATCAAATGTGTGATTCTGAGATAATTTTAGACTCATCTGCAGTTATAAGAAAATAATATTGAGAGTTCCTGACAACACTGTAGTCATTTTTCCAAACAGTAACACCTCAGAACTCCATAGGGCACCAGTTCCTTAGTCTTGCTCATCCCTTGAATAGAGTGTACATGTGATAGAAAGGCATAGGACTAATCACCACACACACACACACACACACACACACACACACACACACACACACACACCAAGACTTCACCTCCAGGAGTACCTGGAAACAAATTCCTCATCCCAGAGACTGGGGGAGGTTCTCTAGCCTAGGCCTCCATGGGACATGTGGCTCCCAAACATCACCCTACAGATGTCCAGCCTGCCTACGTTCTTGCCTACCCAGGCCTCTGTGCTCTCCAGAGCTGTTGTACTTCTTGCTATCCTGGAGCAAAGAGAGGAGACAATGAGTGTCAGAAGACAGAGGAGTCATGTGGAGTGCATGCACTGAGCCCGGCAGGAAAGGGCAGCCAGAGAGACTACAGGACCAGGCTGCACCTAGCAGGAGTGATTTCTCTATTGTAGTTTAGGCCCCATTCTGGGCTTTCAAGACCTTTCACAGCCTGGCCTTGTTCTGTAACAGCCACAAAGTCAATTATCAGGAAGGATGGGAGAAGTAGAAGTAGGCAGGTGTGGGATCACGAATGGTTGTCCCTCAGTACTCATAAGGATTGGCTTGCAGATCCTTCAGATACCTGGTCCTGGACTCTCCATTCTTCTGCCTCAACATCTTGAGTGCTGGGATCACCACTACATTCAGTACCCCAGATATTTTAAACCACCTCTGGGTAACACATATATCAAGTTCAGGGCAGATGCTATGGAAGAGTGAATGGTGACACTGTGCTGTTTGGGGAACAATGGTATGGAAAGGCCATATGTGAAGAGCAACCCAATCGCAGATGAGACCACACAGGGCCACACACTCAAGGCAAGCAACATCAAAGAGCCAGGTGTGCAGGGATAAAAGACCTGTGGAGCAGAGGAGGCCACAGCACCATTTCTACACATCCACAAATTCCTGTGAGTTCAGTGAAGTCCTTGGCACAGAGCCAAGCAAATCTGAGTTTTGCTCTTTGGAACTTTCTGGAAATGACCCCCCCCCAACACATTCATATAAACCACCAAATTTTTATTTATGGTTGCTGGATCCAAGACTATGAACTCAGACTGAACATAATAACTTCATCACTGCGAAAACTCCTGCCTCTACGTCCCTTTGTCTATCCCAAACTACACTGCCCACTTCTGTTCTGAAAGGAAGTGCAGACACAATAAGGCTTGTCCACACCCACACCACACCAAACCCATAGCCTGCTCCACATGGACACTGCAGACAGGGCAAGACCTGGTGTTGAGATAACAGTCATTTGCCAAGCAGAGGCCACTTGTAGCCAATTCATCCCACAGGCACCTGCTGAGGCAACTTTGTTCCCAGGAAAGCCACTGCCCTTGGGGACATAATGCCCTGGGTGGTGACAGCTGTTGGCAGAGCTCCCAACATATCACAGTCTGATCTTCCCTTACTTCGAGAGCAGTCACATTCCTAGAAAACTCAATGTATAGCCAAGTCACACAAAACACATTTGGACATCTATCATGTTCGATGTAGGCAGGGGGTTGACGTCTTACTCGAGCTGGCCTCAACTCAGTGACAACTCCACCTGAATTCAATCCCCCAAACCAGAAAGAGGTGGAAGGAGAGAATCAACTCCATAAAGTTTTCCTCTTGATCTCCACTTATGTGTCATGGCATGTGCCTTCCTGCCACACGTACGATAATAAATTAAAGAAGGCATGTATAAACAAAGGAATGAATGAATGAATGAATGAATGAATGAATGAATGAATGAATATTAAATCCTGTGTTGAATAGAACTGATCTGGACAAAGATCTATCAAAAGTGATGGTAAAGGCATGACATGCAGGTACTTCTTAGGGGCACCTGACCAGTGTCCTGCCACCTCTTGGAACCTTCCTCTCTTGAATCCCACCTTCTAAACACCTGCTGCCTCCAAACCCCAGTCCCAAAGACAGAGAGATGAGGACTGGTGTGAGGATGCAGGGTCTAGGGTTAGACGGACTCCTGGCCAGGAACCTGAGCAAGTCACTTCCCCGAAGTATGAGCCAACTACAGACTCAACATGGCAGAGGTATGGGGCTGAATAAGAGTAGAAGCCTGAAGTCCTCTGAGAGCAAGCTAAGCTAGTATTATGAGGTAGGGCAGGACCCCATGAGCAGGGTGCCTCATCCTGAGAAACATGGGGTCACTGCAAACTGCAAGGAAGAATGCCTAGCTGCTCTCAGCCTAGCCTAAAGACCAGATGCTCCTGACTCCAGCAGCTTCCCCAACTGCCCATTCTAGCCAAGGGGCAAGTCAGGTTCCTGCTCCTCTACTCTCCTACATCCTCAGGCCCACCCTCCATGGCTCTCCTCAGTCTATACTGGGCTGGGACGGTGGGAACCAGCCCACAGGGTCCTATCCATGCTGCTAGATCATCTCTCTCTTTCCCTCACACTCAGCCAGTGTTTGCCATTTTGGCAAAACCTTTCAGTGCCATAACAGGTTATAGTTTGGCACTGGAGTGAAGACTCCCCAGGTTCACCCCTGCTTAAGTGCTGCCTGGGATAAGTCTGTACAATGCAAGTAAGAATAGCCCTAGGGTGAAGGGTATGGTTAAAAGAGCTGAGGGCCATGACATTTGCATATTTGGAGGCTCCTGCTCTCTTTGTGTAGTAAATGCCAGTCCCAGTCCTCAGGGTTCAGCCAACTGTGGAGACCACTCTCTGTGTTGGGGCTGATGTTGTTCACATGTGCCTCTCCTGAAGCCTGCCAGTGCATGCTCTGTAATAAACAGCTCTGTAGTCCCGCTTAGGACAGTGCCTGGCACTGCCCAGGACTTAATCATGTATCCTGAGTTCATGCAATGTACCTGGCATTTTTCTAGGTGTGGGAGGTCCCTGAGGCTCACATGCCATCAGAAGTCTGTCAGGTATAGCTGATATTCTAGTAGTAAGACACACTGACCACCCAACAAGCTGAACATAGTGGCAGGGTAGATGGAAGCCCAGCAGGAAAGTCAGAGAATGGCAGGGTGGGAGGTCTGCAGCTTTAGCCCTGCTTGGCTGCTCAGAGAGAAAAGGAAAGGAAGAGGAGCCAGAAAGTTCCAGGCAGTAAACAAATGAGCCAGTTAGTGGGGTAGATGGGTGGACCACAGACATGGAAAGAGGCAGCCAGCACCTTGCTCTGCAAATCCTTACAGCCCCACTGCCTAAGCTGGAGCTAGAGGACTGCTGAGCCAAGAGTCCTCCTCAGCCATCACTTGAGGATGGCAAAGGTGCTGCTTTGATCAGTCAGGATGGGGTACCTTCCTCACAGCACTACTAAGCTGACTAAGCTGTCAGTTGCAGCTTGATCAAGGATTGTAGGCCTTGTGATTTCTCCACTCAGTTACTATATGTGTTGTTTTCATCGTTATCTTTATCCCATCACCAGGGCACCTCCATAGCAGACTGAGGACCCACCTCTCTCAGTGATACATTTAACTTTCCAAGTGACTCACAGTAGAACACCCAGGGGGCCAAAGGAATGATCTGAGGAAAGGTGGGGAGACCAGGGTATACAGTGTGCCTATTTGGGGAGTACCACTAGGCCAAGAGACACCTTGATATGGTGACACATGGCTGCTCAGGTCTGGGATGGAGCATATGGGGGGGAGGACAGAATTGCTAAAGACACAGCAGCAAATAGCTGCAGGAGCCTAGTCGATCGAGTTCCTTCCTCTCTGTACCTCAGCTTCATGCTCTGTATAAAGGGATTGATCATACTATATTTGCAGCAGTCGAGGGAGGCAGAACCAAGCCACAGGATATGAGAAAACACATGACTAGCCAAGACTGCTCTGAGCTGACAGCCATCAGCCCCCTTCCACTCGGCTGACCTGGAGAATCAGAAGTCTGGAACAGTAGTTACTGAGAAATCCCTTGGCTGGGCTGGGCCCTGCCCTGGTCAAGTGAACTATAATAGAGAACAAACATAGGCTGCTGACTGCTAGTAGGTAAATCAGTGAGGCCTGGTTGGCTCCAAACCCTCTGCAAGGGCAGTGGCCATAGCTGTCTTCCAGCCCTCCCCAGCCAATCTGATTGTGATGGTTGATACCAACAGAATATGGGGGTGGGGGAGGGTGTATAGGGATAGCTCAGCCTACAGAGCCCCAAGAGTTAAGAGTAGAGAGACCTTCAAGGAAGGGAGGTGGGGGACACTGATACCCAGATAGGTGCTGCCAACAGGGCTGCCTAAGGCTGTGTTCAGATGTAAGTCCCTGGCCCTCAACGGGTTGAATGAATCTTGGAAGCATAATGGACTGTAAGCAGTGCTCCTGGCAAGACGTTTTCCATGAAAAGTCCAACATCTAGGCCAGTGCACGCCAAGTTTCCAGAGGTGATTTGTCCAGTCTACGTTTCCCCATTTCAAAATGGGGGCAGGGGTTGTCTTCATTCCTGTCCAGGCAAAATCTTTCAGAAGGTGTTCCCTAGCTTTGGAAACAGGCCCGGGGCCCAGCTGCTCTCTGTGAGAACTGTCACACTTCATGTTAATGACATCTTCCATCCACAGCAACTTGCAGTGGCCCCTGCAAGTTGTCAGGTTTTTTTTTGTTTTTTTTTTTTGTTTTGTTTTTTTTTGACACTAAAGGCTCCTTCCTGTGCCATTGAAGGAGTGGCAGGAGGAAGGAGGCTGCTCCCAGGTTAGTACCTTTCCCAAAGGTGAGATGAAGTTCCATGCTAGGAAAAGCGTTACTATTTCTGGTCTTGCCACGGAGAGCAAGGACCCTGTGTGGTTCCCTCATACACCAAAGAACTCACAAGCTTTTCCACAGAAAATGCAGAACCAGAGCCTCCTGCAGGGGCCTACCCGCCCTGCCTGCCAATGCAGCTACAGGCAATGTTTACTTCAGGCTCATTAGCATGGGAACCGCCCCTCTCAGGAGGGGAGGAGGCAAGGCCTCAGGAGGGCTCAGAGGGCCCTTGATGGGTCTTGGGGGCCTCTTGGAGTTCAAAGCCAGTTTGAAGAGAGTTTGAATTTCCCAGATGACCTCCTACAAACTGTTGCAAGCCCCCTCTCCTAGTCCTGGTGGCCGATCCCAATTCAAGAACGCCATGCCTTGCTTTCAAACCTCGAAAGGTCCAAGATTACCAAACTGTCTCTATCAGCTTCCGAGCACTGAGCAGGTACTACTAGGGCAGACAGAGACCAGACCCAAATCTCATTCAATTTCCAGGGCCTAGAGTGTCCACACAGGGCAAAGGTTGCTCTTCCCAGAACAGCACCAGCAGAGCCCCCAGAGAGCCTAGAAGGAACCCGGCATTTGAATCCCACTGCCCCCTGGGAAGCCTGGCTTCACTAAGCACAGTTTTGCTTCCATAAATACCCAGTCTCGTGATGTCACCACCCTAAGCCCGACTTTCACCACCTCCGCTGCTGGCATCAGGCCCAGCAGACGGGTGCTCTGTACCAGCACATTACACCTGTGCTTGACAGCTGGACACTGCTGCCACCTTCACCTGTCTACAGAGAAGGCCATCTCCAGCCACTATCTCAGCCTGCTGCTGGCCTTCTACCTGGCTTGGGTACAAGCCATGGGCTTGCTGAGTATCAAAGCTTTCCCTAAACAGGTCTGTCAGGGGCACTGCCAAAAGCCTAGACCCCAGCCATGAGTCTGGGACCCTCATTTGTGGATATGGATTAGGAGGAGGATGCCTGCTTCAATAGGGGACTTTCACAGCTCAAGACTTGCTGACTAAGATTCTTTTCCCCCTCATCATCATCAATAACACTGCCTTTGCCGCAGGGGACAAACATTGGACAAAAGCTTGCTCCCCTGGAAGCCACCTGCAGAGCAGCTACCCCACCCCCACCAAGCCCCTCACTTCAACATGAGTAAGTGGTCCTTTCTGCCTCAGGCTTCAGGATAAACTTGTCTTGCATACTTACAAATAGCGTCTTCGGCAAGCCATCCTGCCCAAGTCTGATTTCCTTCTCTCTCCTGCCTGGGCTGAGGAGGCTCAAGGTGGATCAGAGGAGGAACAGGATGCTCAAGCGAGGTGGAAAGGAAGAAAATGAAAGCCAAGGGCAGTCACTTTCCCAGGACTGGCAGGTTCATCTAGAAATGCTGGATATAATGTGGCAGGGGGCTCCAAACAGGTCCTCCTACGCAGGGTTTACACTGTGCCCAGAAGCCTGGGAAGACGTCGAGTCACCATGGTCGCCAGGTTGGGCGGGGGCGTCTGCCTCGCTGCTACCTGGGACTTCCTTGGGAATTTTCCCTCCCGCACATCCGGGGTGGCAGTGCGCTGGGATGAGGAGGGGAGGGCTGGAGGAGGGGGGGTGTCTGTGCCGGTTTGCTCTCGCAGCATCCGGAGGAGGGACAGGAGTGCAGGAGCGCCCCCCTCCTTCCAGGAGCAACGTAGTGCGGCCTCGCTGGACCAATCGCCAAAGTGCTCGTTGCCATGGCAACTGCAGCATCAAACAGGGCCGCCCTGCGGGTGCGGCTACAAAACCAAGAGCCCTGGCGCTGAGACCAACGAGGTGGCTCCTTCTGGCCCTCACTGGAAACCTGGAAATCCGTTGCTAAAATGCACTCGCAGCCTGAAGAATGTAATGATGGCATCGCTTTCCAGGGCAGCTTTTCCGTCCCTGGCATGGAAACATAGGAGCCACTAAACTAAGAACTCAGGAGATCTTGTGCCCTGGAGTTAGGGGCCATGAGACTTCAGCAAGCAGAGTGTCTCCTGGGAATCTCAGATGTGCTACTATAAAATGGGATCATGACAGCTGTGTAACTGGTTCAGGAGGGCTGACCATATACAGTAACTGCATAGCAAATGACATAGCTTGGACCACTGCTGCCAGTCATAACCTGGGCTGGGGCCAGTCTGTTCTAGCTTTAGTGCCTCCCCTCCCTGGCTTCCCCCTCCTCCCCCCAGCACTCCCAGTGTGCCTGCAGAGCATCTGCCTTCATCAAGGATACATTCTAGGGGGTGGGAGGTGGGGACAAGGAGAAAACATAAAAGTCAGAACTCGGAATTGTGCCTGGCAATCAGATCAGGGTTCAACCAAGCAGAAGAGAGAAGGGGGAGGCAGGAGCCATCTTCTTGAGGTGGGGGCAGGGAAAAGGTGGCCTCTCCATGAGGCTTCACCCGAGGACTGCGATGGCAGAAGCTTTCTGAGCAAAGAGCTTGTGCTAAGGGAGGCTCCACTCTTGAGTTCTTGTTCTTTTATTACAGAGAAAATGGATCTCAGAGGCAATGAAAAACTTATGGAAAGTTACACAGCAAAGAGGGACAGAGGCCAGATGAGGAGGACTTCATTCTTCTGGAGGAGTGTCCTTGTATGCAACATAGAAGCTGCTGAAGCAGCTGGGCAGCCAAATGCAGGGGGCTCTAGAAATGGCCAGTCTTCCCATGAGAGCCCCCCACCCCATGAATGCTGTCCTAGGAATAATTCAGATTTATGTAGGCTTAGCACATGGTAAACTGGCCCACTCTCTCTCCTTGATTGAGTTGCACTGTGTTTTATCAAGATCAGGATACCACCACAGCATCAGAAGAGGTTCTTCTTTTTGGGGGGGGTCCTATTGTTTTCAAAGCTGAGACCATATCAGAAAGGTGTGTCATTAACCACAACTGCTCATAAAGGCATCCTGGTGGGGGAGTGGTTTCTAACACCCCACCCGTGTGCTTGTGCTCAAGAGGTACCCTTTCAAACTTCTTAAAGAGGAGCTGCTTTTCCCACTCTCATATCACAGACGAGTCAACTGAAGCTGTGGTTGAGAACTGTCTACCCTGTGTGCACTCTGCTCTAAAGCCCCCATCCTGGGCTGCTTCTTGTCCTCCCTTTGGACCCATGACATCCATTGTATACCTGTACCTTTTCTGGCTGCTCTTCCAGAGAGGCACACACATCTAGATCCTGCTGTATTTTAGAGTGAGTGATAAAGACCTCCATACTCAGAAACAGCTGCCAAGGCTTTCAGGCTTTGACAAAGCATTGAGTGCAGCACACAGTTGTTCTCACACCTGATGTTCTTTGCCTGGCACCAGTCAGGTCTGGTCAGATAAAGGAAACGCCATAAAGTTGACATTCCAGCTGGTCTCTTAACTTGTGATCCCAGAAGTTCCTGAGTTCCAGGAAGCAACAGAAAGTGCAGGAGCTTGCTATCACTGAGTGAGAGTCAGTGCTTGGCCCAACTTTGAAGATGTGAAGCTCAAGGGCACACAGGTTTCAGAGTCACAGAAATGGTGTGGCAGACTGCACCTGTCTACTTCAACTGTGACCAGATGCCTGAGGTGGGAGTGAGTGGCAGTCAGCTTTGCATGACTGCCTGCCCCTGGGTAGGATTGTAAGACAGGACCACCCAACAATCTCCATGTTCAGGCTGAGGCTGACATAGAGCACTTCATAGCCAGTCTCTGGACCCATGTCCCCATCTCATCTCTGCAGTCTAGGAGAAGCAGTCGCTTCCAGGGCTGGTTCCAGAAATTTCCTATCTAGGACTTTGCCTCATAGACTGGAAAATTCCAACCTGCAGGCTGACAGGGATATTCAGGCAGAGTGCCTTTGTCTTCCAACCTGTGGCCATCTGTCCCCAGGCAGGAGCATAACAACATTTGGGAAGAGGGAGAGAAGGCTGCTGGCATATGACAAGGACATATGCCAGTCTCCATCTTTCCAGGCAGGCAGCCATGCATCTCAGCACTGGACATTCTTCACAGGGACAGCAGCCCATCCTTCTTTTAGGTGGACACAGGACTAACTGTGGAGCTCTAGAGTCTATACACTTTTACCTGTACCAGTCCCCCAAGCACACACACTTCACACCCCGGCACTGTATTTTTCTTTTTCTGAAGCTTTACATTTTCAGTAAGTAAAATGCAAAGTGCAAAAATAACATGATCATCTTTTCTTTTTGGGACAGGGTCTGTGTAACATTGGCTGGCCTGGATTTTACTGTGTCGACCAGGCTGGCTTGGAATTCATAGAGATCTGGTTGCCTCTGCCTCTTGGAATGCTGGGATGAAAGGTGTGCTGCACCAGCCCCATCAAGAATGCCTATTCATAAAGTAAGAAGAGCCTTCTTCCCCGCAACCCCGCATCTTACTTCTCCTGCTCATCTCTGCAGTGGAAATGGTTCTCATCTGTCTGGAGTGCAGCCTTCCGGCACTTTTCCTACGCATTCATGCACATATGCATGCGTGCAGGAAATAGAAAGTACTGCATGGATCCGGAAAATGATAATGTGCTATGACATTAAAAAAATTTAAAAATCCCAGAAGACATAAAGATGAACGCTGTGAACCCTAAAGCATCAGCTGCCTGTAATGAAAAACCTCACTTGATAAACATGCCGGAAGCCTTGGAGGTCACGTCTCTGTAGCATCCTCTCTCACTCAGTTCTCAGGCTCCCAAAACTGCTTGAATGATCTGTAGGGAACCTTTCCTCCTCAGCTGTCCTCATGCAGGCATCCTGAGCAGTGTAAGCTACGGTGAGTATTTGGAGCTGTACTTAAGTGGCCTCACACTGTGTGTCCTTTCCTGCAGCAAACACTCAGGTCAGCATCACTTTGGAAGGCTGAATCACAGACTCTGCAGAGCGTAGGCTTTTTCATGCTGCAGTTGCACGTCACATGCCTCCCAAATCCTAGTTGTGGCCAGTGTTCCAGATACAGAAGACCTTGTAGGGCAGGCTGGGATGGGGATTCCATTGTCTACAGCTCCTCCCCTCAAATGCAAGGTGGCTGATAAAGGAATGGCTCCTAAGCAATTATCTTTGGAAATGTGTGTGGACTTCTAGAATCTCAGCAAACACTCCTTTCTGCAGCACACCAGATATCACTGGGTGCCCCATTCCCTGACTTGGGGGAGAAGATCCGAATCCCACCCCAAGATAGCTAAAAAATGACCTTAGGGCATGCTTGGGAAGGAATGAACATCTGGGACCACAAGGGCTGGCACCAGTCCCTCCTTGCCAGGCATGCCTCAGTGTCCCAGGCTGGCTATGGCACAACAAGTTTGCCAAGGCTAGTGATGGTACTTCCAAGGCACACCTGAAGAAGTTACACTGGGTAGCCATGATTAGGGAGAAAAACATATTGATCAATGTTACCCTGTACTGGATGCTGCAGCCTCCAGAGGGAATAACTGAGCATGCCCAGAGCTGGCCTGAAGGGCCTAGTCTGGGAGGTAGGTTGAATGGGAACAAGACAGGGGTGTTGAACTTAGAGACCCTGAGCTAGGAGTGCAGAGGGATCTAGGACCAAACCTGATACAGTGATTCTAGGGTTTTCCAACTCACACTCCTCCCCGCCCCCAGAAGCCCCACCTCTCATTAGGCAGTGAGTCCAGTGGTCAAGTCTTAGAGAAACGTCAGCTGAGGACTTTGGGTTGGGAAGTTCTCAAACTTGAGCTAGGCCGTGCCCCTCACTTCACTGTGAGGCAGTGACTTCAAGCTCTGTTCATGGCTCAGAAGCCCCACTTCCAGAACTAAATTTGTCTGAGGATTTTCTAATTTCTTTTTCTAAACAGAGTTTCCTGTAATCAAGGTTGACCTTTAACACAGTGGAGATGTGGATAACCTTGATCTTCCTGCCTCTACATCCCTGGTGCTTGGCTTACAGGTGCGCACAACTATACTTGCTTTATGAGGTGCTGAGGGGTCAAACTCAGGGCTTCCTGTGTGCTTTTTCCAATTATAAACAATGCACCTCATGCATCAGCCAGTCCCCTCCACTGACAGACATCCACATAAACATTGCCATGGAATAACCTTGATCACTATGGTCTCACACAGCCTGTGAGACCTAGTACAGATCTTGGAAGCTCACTGGTAAGAGGGTGCCAGGCAGGGTGGATGCCTGCCCTGCTCTGTACTCCCAGCTCAGGGTCTCAGAATTAAGCACTCAGCAACACGTCTTCTTGTTCCTATTCACCTCACTTCTCACAAGGGCCCCTCAGGCCAGCTCTGGGCACGCTCATGTATACCCGCTAGAGACTGCAGCGTCCAGTACAGGAAGAACCTTGACCAACATGATTTTCTCCCCAACCAGGGTTACCCAGTGGTACTTGGGCTCATAGGACAGGGCAGATCTACATGTAAATTAGGCAAATCAGAGAACTCACAGAGCACTGGATTATGTAAAAGGGACCAGTGGGCCAGGTCCCCAGGCCACAGGTGGCCCTACCATAATCCCCATGAATTTGCCATGCTCACCTTCCTTCATATGTATAGGACACTGGCTGACCCAGGCTTGCTCTGAGACCTAACTAAACAGGGAGGCAGAGGTGAGAAAGGCTACACTCCTGCTGGGAGATGAGGACCACTTTGGCTCCTCAGCTCTTTCCACAGCCCTGTCTTAAAGGAACTGTGCAAGGCCCTTAATTGTTTTGTAGGGGGGAAGGGGGAGCTGGGGTGATTGTCTGTTCCAGTGGTGGGCAGGGGTGATGAAGGTACTCACTCACTACTACTTCCCTGTATGGTGAAGTCCACACAGTCACCACAGCTCACACAGTATCTGACTGCTAGGACCTTCATTCTGGAGAGAGCATAAGCCCTGAGTATGGTGTGGGATAAGGAGAGAAAGAAGAGATAGTTTGGAGTAGAGAGTGAGTGAGTAGGACAAGTAGGAGACGAGGCAATACAGGCTCTTATGGGCTTCTGAGTGACAGCAGCATCACATACCTTTACACAACACAGTGCAGGTCTATGGTAAGAGGAAGGAAGACCCCCTCCTTTCAGCAATGATGGGCAAGTGCTAGAGGAGGGACAAGGAGGATTCCAGAGAGTCATGAGGGCCTTGATGGAACCTTGGCTCTAGGAACGTGGGAGACAGAGTTAGGTCCAATTGGAGAAATGAACCTTGGCAGGAAAGGGGCAAAAGGGAAGGCATCCCGGCCCCAGCTGTGGTGCTCCTGCCCTCTAGTGCTGATGCCCAGCAAACGGCCCATGCTTCCAGCCCCACCACAACTTCTCCCAGGGACCTGCCATCTGTTCTCTTCTGCCAGGGTGACTCTGACCAATTCTCTATAGAATGTGAGGTAACACTAGAACATTCTCAGTGAAAACTAACAAGCAAAATTACAAAAAGCTAACCAGCAACGCAGACAACAGCAAAGTGGGCTCCTAGATGTTACCATAAACACCACCACAGGACTCTGGTACGGGGTCCTCCTTGGGGCACTCTCAGCAATGGATACCAGGAAAAAAGCAAGTTAGCATGGTGTGTGTTCAGTCTGAACAGAACAACGCCACAAAAATTCTGGTTGAAGAAATTTGCATGCCACAGGGAAATGTTGCTATCTCTCGGCTGGGATTCCTGGTCAACTGGATGCCCTCTTCAAATGTTCTACAATCTAGGTGTAGCTCCATGGTAGAGCACTTGATTAGCATAGGCTGGGCCCTGCTTAGAATCTCAGCTCACCCACAAATAAATAATAATAATAATAACAATAACAACCACAATGCCAACTTTCTGTGGTGAGAACCACAAGAAAAATGCATCATTACAAAAACCTTCAGCCATCTAGCAATTACTAAGACTGCCAATGAGCTGTCTTAGTAAGAAGAAGGTGGGGACCCATAGAGGTTCAGAGTGGTCTGTGGGGATTGAAACTGACTTAGAAAATCGGTCCTGTTCCTTCTCACAGAGGGTTGTAGAAAGCAAATGAGTGGAGCTAGAGAGATGGCTCGGTGATCAGGAGCACTTGGTGCTCTTACAGAAACAGGAGTTCAGATCCCAGCACCCATGTTAAGTAGTTCACAACTCCATGAGAGACAACACCCTCTTCTGGCCTCTGAGGGCACTGCACTTGTGCATATACCACACATAGACACAAATAAAACTAAAAATATTTAAAAATGAAAATCAGATGAGTGAACATGTACAGTGGGCCAATGAGAGCAGAGTGCACTATGATAAATGTTCGACAGTGTCCTTGGGCATATGCAACGAGGTAGGTGAAGGCAGGGCAAGGGGTGCAGCCTGTGCACTATACAATTGCATGGAACAGCTATTAGCTGCTGATGGAAACAATGTCCCAGAGCTGTGTAGACTGCACAATCTTTTTCACAAAGAATATGTGTAACAGAATGATAGGCAGTGGGCATGGTGCCAGAATCTTGTAGCCTTTGGTAACCTGGCAGGCCACTGGCTGCTCTGCCTGAGGCACGGATGCTACCTCCTTCCCAAACCCTGGGTCTGCAGAGCCATGAGCCTACAACCTCCTACAGAGGTGGTCCCCAGGTCCTTAGCCAGGCCCCCAAATCCTTTAGACCCCTGCTTCCCACTGTGTTCTTTCTCCCGGGATATTCAGGCATCCGCCATGCCAGGAGACCCCCCCCCATGTCCTGTCAACCAGTGAACTCTATAGAGGTCTCAGACAAGGACCCCAAACTCACATATGCACCACACCCACTAGCATTTGGACACACCAGGAAGGCTGAATGGAGCCCAGGTGCAGAGCAGCAGCACTGCCCTGACCATATCCCCTAGGGTATGTTCCTTGCAGAGAAATCTAGTCGTTATGTTGAAAGATAACTCATTTGTGCCCCCTGGCTGACTTGAACTTTCTCTGTTCGAGGGCTGCAGTGATCACTAGATACTCTGGCCTAACCACAACCCCCTTCATTTAATTTCTGCCATCTCCAAAGCTGTCCATCACTATTTATCATTTGAGTCTCGGGCTCACTCAACATGGGTCCAGCAAGGTCCTCCTCCCACCCCATCCCCTGTAGCCCCTCACCATCTCTCTCTGTAGCCCCACCCACAGGCCCACTGTCATTCTCAGAGGGTATCACCTTGGGTTGAAGGGGGCTGGAAAACCATGTCTGAATTCACTGATTGGCTCCAAAGCTTGTGTCCAGCACACAGTTGTTCCTCACTGAATAGATGAACAAACACATGGATTCTATGACCCAAGTTGGAGTGAGGCCTGGGGCCCTGCTCTCTTACTCAAGTGTGTGGGCTCTTGTAGGCTCTGCATTCCTGGACTCATCCAGACTGGACATATTCCCTAAAGACACTATATATGTGCAGAACAAGCCAGATTCCCGTCTTTACCTTAACCCACACAGCAGAACTAGATACTGTAAGATATTTACAGCCCATCCAGACCTACCAGAGATGTTGTGGAACGTGGATGTCATTTAACATGGATACCCACGTTGTGTTCAGATGTGGAGCTTGAGTGGGCCAGCTTTTGGTGTACAAAGGTGTCTGCTTCAGATACCAAGGGATGAATATTCTCGGTCTTATGTTTCTACCATGGGCTCACCTATCCCCTCTCTTCCCTCCTTCCTTCCTGGCTTCCTACCCTTCCAGACAAAAAGCTTTGCAGCTACTGCAGAAGCAAGTCAGAACTGAGGAGGGTCCTGGAAGCCCATAGCAAAGCTGAGTTGCTACAGTTGAGTCATTCCTGCTGGGCTACAGCCTGGCCCCATGGCCTCTTGGACTGCCCTGCCCTGCTCTGCTCCACTTCATACGTAGACCCCTGTCCTCTCCTGTAATCCAGGTGCTATAGATATATCCAGAACAGAGGTGAAGACAAGCAGAGGGTAACTCCTGAGAGTCACATGTTCTGTGGAGGACCTAGACTTTGTCACTCCCCTGGGGGCATCCTTTGGAGTTCAACTTCACCGTGGAAGATGAGCAGGAAGGGGTGGCTTAGGTGGCTGAGAGTAGGCAGGACTAGGGGGGATCCTGACTGGGCCATCCTAAAGCAGGAGGGTTATTTTTGAGTTTCCTGGGTCTTGAGGCTCAGAGGCAAGGCAGAGTTCATGATAAGTGCTGCTCTAGGGTTAAACTATTCTGTACTATGCCTGGTCAGAAGAAACAGCTTGGAAGGGAGTAAAGGGGAAGACAGACCTGTCTAGAGCTAAGGGAAACAATGAAGACTGAGCAGTTGCAGAAGGAGACTTAGAGGCTGTCAGGTCTCAGAAAAGCTCTGAGTGTTATACACAGATATACCAGCAGAGGGTAGTGTTTGGCTGCCTCAATATCAGGGAAAGTAAGAAACCCCATATGGCTGGTCCCACAGCAGTGAGACTTGGAGTGGGGTGGGGGCTTGCGGGGGAATGCTGGGTTTCTCCTCAGGCCTGCAGTCAGCTTCTGCCATGCTCAGGCTACTTTGCTGGCCCCTCTCAGATAACTTCAACGCCTTCTGCTACTTCCGGCTGCAGAGCCTCAGTGGGGCCTGTTATCCAGGCATGGGTCATAGAGCATGTAACAGGAAGACAATAGGTCTTCAGGTTGTCCCATTTCAGCCTGGTCTACTTCTCTAGACTCACATCCCAATGTTGGGTCTGCTACTTTGCCACAGACACACTGGCATCCTTCTGTCCTCAAAGCAGAGGACTTTATCAAGCTTCAGGGCCTTTGTTTAACCTGTCTTATGCCCATGGTGTCATTTCCCTTCCCCAAAACTATCATCTCAAATGTCACCTTCTCAAATAGGCCTGCTGAGCACCTTGGAGTTCCAGCTTCCAGTCCTCTGTGTCCCAAATGCTTGGTGTCATCTCAATCTCTGGGATTATTGTAGCAAACCCCACATAATAAAAGGGCCTGTGGTCCCTAGGTGGGTACTCAGAACCTCTGTCCTCACATCTACTAAGACTGTCCAGGCTTAAGGACAGAGAGGACTGGAGGCTTCCATTCCTGTCTGCCCATAGGCATTCAGTGGGTCCTTGGAGCTGGAAAGCCTACTTTCCATATGAATAAGGCAAAACCAAAACCAAACAAAGAAAGCTGCCAGCCAGCTTTTCCTTGGGCTTCCTCCTGGACAGACCTTATCCTAGAGCCCATGGATGAATGGAGACCCAGGAAGGCAGGGCCCATTGATGATGTGATTTTTGCCCTTTGCCCTACAGGAGGCTTCTTCATCCAGTAAGCAGTGTGTAGCAAGTGGCCGATAGCACAAGGAAGCACTGACACCTAGTGGTTCTGATATGGGCACTGAGGACTATGTAGACAGGATCCATGACTGCATCCTCTGCTTATGTCCAGGCTCCAGCTGTGGTTGGATCCTCTGCAGGCAAACTTCCAGGTCCCTGATGCTTGGAATTCTTGCCATATCCAATTCAAGGACTCAGGTGGACCACCCTCTTGGTCTTAGCTCCCCCACTGCAGGCCCAAGATGTACATGAGATCTAGCTCTGCTGGCTAAAGCCTCCATGCCTTCTGGACTGAGTGATTGCCTGGCCAATGAGAAGCAGCCCAGACAGAATCTTCTGGGTACTAGGCTTCAGAAGTGTGAATGTGGAAGACAGGGGCCACCTTGTCATTAAGCTACAGACTTCCTGAGAATGATGACAGGGAAGCAAGGGAGCCTGGGACTCAGATTGTGCTAACTCTGATGTTATCTTATACCCCATCAGCTAAACCTGAAGACTCAGGGACTGGACCATTTGCTCCTCTGACAATACCTCCAATCAAGGCTGGAATCCCAGATGGTGCAAACTGTGGTATCATCTTATATCTCATCAGCAAAGCTTGACTCATGGGCTGGACCATTTGCTCCCTGGACAATATGTCCAGTGGACTTGGACTTGGACCAAGATTCTCCCTGACACATGCAGGACCACAGCCTAGAAGAGCTACCTCACAGATCTACCACTGCTTGGTGAGCTCACTGCTGAGCCAAAGGGCTTGCTAGATACAGGAACAGGAGCTGGGCCTCTTGCATCCTGTTTCTACCTAAACATGAGCATCGTGGTTCAAGATCATATCTGGCTCAGCTTCTCTCATGACCCATCTTGTGACAAGCTAATGCTGGGCACTTCCAATGGATGGCCCAGCAAAGACAACTCCATTATTGCCCCACAGCACAGATGCAGAAACAAAGCCAAGTGGTTAGGGGACTGGCTACTTGCATGGCCAGGAAGAGAGCCATGGGGTCAGACTCAGGTTGACTGAATACCTACCTCAACTGTAAACTCCCGGGCCTTCTTCAGGATCCCTGTTCAGCTTTGTGACCTTCAGAGAGCACTGGACTTTTCTGGATCTAAACTGGGACTCTAGGGTAGCAGGAAATTGGAATTCAGCATCTATCAGGCTTCTCAGTATCACTTATCAATCCTGGGCTAAGCACAGCATGTTTTTGAGGGCTGGTAGTGCTCATTACCAAGTGGCAATGTAGGTGTGTGGTTAGTTTGATCCCAGCACAGGATCTGGGGCCAACCTCCTCCGAATATTCTCCCTCTCTCTCTACTTCATTCATAGCTCATGCAGCCTGACAGCTATACCCCACAGGTCAGACCTGGTCACTTGTGTACCTACTCCCTGGAGGTGACCCTAGCACAGCCTCATCCTTGTTCTTCCTGCAGCCCTTTGGTGCCTGAGTACTGTACATATTTGGTCCCAATCACCATGGGATCTTCAGAGGATTTGTGAGTACCCTCTTGGACCTATCTGGACTTCCTGAGCCAGAACCTTTGAAACCAGCCTGGCCCTCCTGGAATGCATCTCTGCCAAGCTACATTAGAAATGTGCTGACTTCTGGCTACCACAGCACCAGGAGAGAAAGATGGAGTGGAGGACATTCCTAAATGTTCCCTGCTTGATGCACCAAGAACCATCTCTAGCCACAACCCCTTCCTGCTGGGTGCTCATCACTGCCTCACCCCTCTCCACAGACACCTGGGGCTTTTTCCATTGCCTTCCCCTTGGGTAGGCCTGGCAGGACACTGAGGATGCAATCACCAGCCTTTTAGGAACGGGGCCTATGGAAAAGAGCCGGGATGTCCTCCCATGGAGGATGCTGAGCGAGACTCACACTAGCAATTTGCAGCACAGGCAGATGTGGAGACAATGGGAGTCTGATTGGCAGGGTGGGAGGGGCTGCAGCTGTGCTTGGAGGAGCTGGGAAGGTGGGGTGTCTGCAGGCCCAAAGGAAAAGTGCTGAGCCAGCAGCATGGAGGAAGGCTGGAGGGGAGGCCAGAGTAAGGCCATGCTCTACACTGCATTTCCACCAATAGGAGGCTCATGAAGGGGCAAAGCCAGCTCTCAGAGACCCTCAGTTAGATAGTTCCCACCCTGGCATCCACTTCCATAGACCTGCCTCATGGACCATTTCTGCGATGTCAGTTATCATGAGGCAAAGCAATGGGCAAAAATGCCTGAAGCATCCCTGACTCAGTGGGACTCCCAAGTGTGGGCTCAGCCTGCTGTCACTGTGTTTCCTTCCCATTTGTGCTGACATCTATTGAGCAGCAAGTGTGTACCAACCTCCTGAGAGTGGGCTCAGCCTCCAGCTCCTGTTTCCTTCCCACTCATGCAGACACTTATTGAGTACCAAGGGTGTACCACTGTCTGACACCTGGGCAGTGGGAGACACAGAAATGGACCACACCCAGGACATCACCCCTTGGGAGTTTGTCTATATGTGGGAAACAGTGGTTTCTAAATGACCTCAAAGCAAGGGCAAGTGAGGGAGCCCTACTAATCCATGGGGTTACCTTCTCCGTTACTTAGTCATTCAAGAGAACTAGTCAATATCATACTAGGTGACTGGCATAGACACTCCCACTAGGGATTCAGTCTAGCAAGAATCAAGCCTGAAGGCAGGATGCTGACTTATCATTGGGAAGGCACTGCTGGGGACGTGCTATGGGAGGTGGGTTTTTAAAGGAGCATAAGAGTTTTCTCAGAAAGAAAGCATATTCCTAAAGGAAACAACCCGTGCAAAGGCACAGCCACCTCAAGGTATAGATGCTTGACAAGACTGTCCCAGCAAGAAGGAGCTGCTTCTATCTTAGCCCCACCATCTCCTGAACAGGCACTGGGCTTTTGTGTCCAACAGCTAGATTTCCCTAACAGAACTCCTTGCCCTCCCCTAACTCATGCCAGACAATGTCCTGGGCTGCCCTTTATCTCCTAGACCATGGAAGGGCACACTGGTTGCTGGCTCATAGAGAATATTGTAAAGCCAGGGCAAGGAAATTCACTGCTTACAGTTCGTAGGGAGCAGAGACGAGCAAATCCATATCTCAGTCCACATCCTGGGTCTGGTATTAACCTGGCTACTTGCTGTGCAACCCCAGACCCAGCACCAGGCTCCCCTTACATTTGCTACTTGGCCAGCTGAAGTCCCAATCTTCCCCTGGGAACTGGTCCAGCCCCTCTGCATGCCCATCACACCCCTAGGTCACAAGCCTAAGGAAACATCACTGGGCCTTGAAGGCCCTTTATTTCTCTAGCCCCACTTTCTCTCTACTTCAGTAGCTGCCTACAGAGCTGATGATTGATGAGGAAGAAGGAGGGGGGGCATTTTTCCCCCGGAATTGCTCTGGCTGTGCAGTCAACTTTAAACTGATGAATAACACACAGACCCAACATTCATCACCCGCCATTTGTCACTGGAAAGCTGGGCAAGTCTGTTCTTTGTGTCCATCTGCTCTAGTGTCCTGAGTACTATCCATCCTGAAGGGGCTTAGCCTGTGAAGCTCCCAATCTATGCAGACTCTGGACACCAAAGCTGAGCATCCCTGAGCCCACCCCAGAGTGTCCTTCATGTCCATATTGACATAAGGTGGCTCATGGCCTCACTTGGCCCTGGGCTGTGTCAGAACAGAATGGGGGTTCCAGAAGACCCCAGCATCTTTTCACTCATTCAACAACCATTCTTTGAAGTACCACTATGCACAGTGCCCACCTTTCTGGGCACTGAGGGCAGAGTGTAGGATGAGAGCAAGTCCCCGACTATTCAGGGAGGTTGACTGGCAACAGTACCAACAAGGAAGTGGACAAGTTAAAATCTAGTAAGAATTAGGTATTTGAGGGCATAGAAGGCAGGGAACTGATAGCATGCTATGGAAGTGGGCTCCAAAGGATGCACAGTTCATTAGACACCAGAAGATGTAAAGACCGTTCTACATAAGGAAAAAATTATGAATAAAATTATGAATGGAAAGGATGGGGAGGGGAAAGAGTGCCATTAATACAAATAGGGGAGTAGAGAAGGCCACACTGATGTGGGTGGCATGGAGCCATGGAGACATCAGGGAAAGGAGCTTGAGGCAGGGGCAGCTGTGCAAAGGCCCTGAGCTAGTAGAGATGGAGAGTTAAATACCACATCACAGTGGTTAATGGAAGGTGGTTCAATGTTTAAAAGCATTCCCTAGCCTTGCAGATATTCCCAAGTTTGATTCCCAGCACCCTTATGGCAGCTTCCAATGTGTGTAGCTCCAGTTCCAGGGCATCCAACGCCCTCTTCTGGCCTCTTGGAATGTATGCAGGCAAAACACTTATACATGTAAACTCAAAGTAAAAAAGAAAATCTTTTTAAAAGCTCATATCACATAGCATGAGAGATGATATGTGATATCATCAGAGTAGATGGCTCCATTTTCATGAAATGCCTAAAATAGTCGAATCTACAAAGAAAGTTGCTTCCTGGTTCCCAGCAACCTAGAGGAGAGAATCAAGAGTGGCAGCTGTTATGCACAGGGTTTCTGCTTTGGAGAAGGTTCTAAAGTTCTCCTGTGCATATACTAAAAGACCCTAATTTACCCACTTTTGACAGCCATACCAGAGGATATAGATTAGGAACCAGCCATGCTGTCACCACACAATCTCTTCAGACACCAGACAATGACCAGTACATTAAGGACAAAGACAACAGGGGTCAGGCAGAGGTCCCCAGCGAGCCAAGATTTGAGTCCCAAAGAGGTACCCCACCAACTGTGTCCCACACCTGCTGTGCCTCTTAAATGACAGGCAAGGACTGTATCGACCGATGGGTATATATAGAACAGTATTAGTGTCCACGTGGCTGCAGAGAGTGACTAGGGTCATAGGCCATTGCCAAGTGTTCAATCACCTCAGAGCAAGAAGACAAACAGTTTTAGGCTCTAGTCAAATGCTGCCACCACCCTAAACATAAAGGTGGCTCTGAGAAAGGCTCACAGGCAGGCTCCCTTCCCAGAAGGTAACCCTAACACAGCAGAGTTCTGGGTCTCTGTCCATGGTTCCCCAAATGGCAGGAAGTCTCCTTTGCATCACAGCATCAAAGCTCCATCCCCTAGCCCTGCCTACCCTCACTGGCCCATAAAAGCAGAACACACATGAAGGCAGCCCCTATGTGGTGCCCCAGCACTCCCAGCAGAGAGCACAGTATATGTAAAGGCCCTGAGACATATCTGCAGTGTTCTGGAGACAGCATAAGGCCAGGGTGACCAGGCAGAGAGGTTAAGAGCAGAGCTGGAGGAAAGGTGAGAAGGTTGCAGGTGACAGGGATAGTAGGGTGTCATGAAAGATTTGGCCTGTACTCTGGGTGAAGCTGGGAAGATTCTGTACAGAGAATGGTGAGAAGACCCTATGGGCTTTGCAGCAGACAACAAGGGCAGGAGCAAGGAATAGGGTAAAGTGCCCATGTTCTCAGTCTGTCATCCATTGGGACAGAACAGACAGGGAATAGGGCCCAGCTCTGTGTTTCCCTCTGTCCCTCCTTCTAAAATAGGCTTAGCAGGCTCCTTCATCTCTTGCACACCACACTCTTCCTGTGTAGGACCCTTTGCACATACTGTATCCTCTGGCATATATGTCGCTCAATGCTAGGGGAGGGCAGAGTCACAACCTCCATAGGAGTCAGCGCTCTGGGGACTTTCCTTCATTTACCTATGGGTGTCAGGTCTCTAGAACATCTCTGGGAACTTAACTCTGAGGCTTGAAGCTGGATGGAGCCATGGATTGAGAGGGCTATGGGTATACAAATTCTTAGGTCACACCTGGGGAATCAGCATAGTACCACCAAGTGCTGGTAATTCCTGCAGGGCCCAGGGCTGCAGGCAAGCCAGATTCTTTCCCAGCAGAATTCCTACAGATCTGCAGTTGTTCATTGATTTATTCTACAAGTGTTTATTGAACCCTGGCTCTGGGGATTGAGCAAGTAGAGGGACAGACAGAAAACTAATGAACAAGTGCATGCAAAAGACGTCTCAAGAGGATGTTCAGTCAGCTGTGAGAGCTCATAGGGGTGGTCAGGGAGAACCTACACAGGAAGGCAGCCTTAGCAGAGGCCTGAACAAGGTCAGTCAATATGAGAAGACCTGGGCAAGAGTGGTCCAGGCAGCAGGGACAGCAGGTACAAAAGTCCTGGGGATGGAGAAGGGCTGGTGTGCTGGCAGAAGGGCCTATGCTGAGTCAAAAGAAGTGAGGAAGGAGGCAGGCTAGGCTGAGAGCTGGGAGACTATGAGGTTGGCACCATGGCCATGGTATGAGGCTGTGAAGAAGTTTGGTACTGTACTATCTACAGTAGCAAGCTCTGTGGGAGACAGGGGTCTCAAATCAGTGACAGGGTGATTTAGTGTTTAAAAGCTCCCTCTGGTGCTGGTAGGGTAGATCAGACTTAGGGAAGCCCAGAGGCAGAGAGGAGGAAACAGTGGTACCCCACTAGGTGACACCCAGGCAGGGGTGGGCAGGCAGGTCTATTAGTAAAGAGCATCAAGCTCCCAAAGAGGACCTGAGGGGCAAGGGAGAAAAAAGACTTAGGCCAAGAGCTCTCTGAGGGACACTGACACAGCCTGTCAATTCTGTCTCAGAGACAAACTCTGTAAAGTCCAGGAACCAATATAGAGAAGACAGAAGTGGCCTCCTTTCCTGGGGCAAATTTCACCTGCAAGCTCTCTCTGTCTTGTGAGCTGAGAATAGGGGAAGAGGGTAGCTTGACTCCAGCTATTTCACAGCCATTCCCCTGTCTCAGAGAACTGCTGTGAAGCTTGGATTCTGCTCATTCCAGGGCTCTGGAAAAGAACATAGGCCAGGCAGGTATCATTCCAACTCTGAGCCTGGTCAGAGTTCGTGGGACTTGGGAAATGGTTGATGCTTCTCATATTCATCTGCCAACGGAACCTGCAGCCACTGGGTCCCCTTTTCTTTGCCTTTCCGCGAATTACATATGTGAGCCTGGAGGACAGCGATTTGGGTCCTAATGATCTGCCAGCAGCACTAAGAACTTATGCCTGCCACACTCACCTTCATTCATCCCTTCCTAGTTCTTCCCACCACCTCAGGAAGCAGGATGGCAGGGGCTAAGCATGAAGACATTTGTCAACTTGTCAAAAACCAGGCCACTGGAGGTGACAAGGGGTTGGGATGAGATCTCTGAGCTCCCTACCAGGGTGTCAGAATGGGCTCTACCTCAACCCTTCTGCCCATGCCCTCACTCAGAAGGCAGCTGAGGGGAAGGATTCATCCACATGCCCTCCCTCAGCCTGGCCACCGCCCGTTCTGACTCCATTGGCTTCCCATTAAGCAGATCAATAGCTTCCACTGGTTTCCAATTTGTACCTCCAGAAATTCATCTTCCAGCCATCTTTTTAATTAACCCCCCTCCAGTACTCAGCAGCACCAATAGATCATGTCCTCCCTCCTCCTCAGGCTTGGAAGCAGACCACAGGCTCCTGGCTCTCTGGCCGGGGAATGGCAAGTTTGTTTAAAGCCACACCATTACTTTTCCTATTACCACAGAGCGGCTGGCTCTGCCATCTGGATGCCCCCACACCTGTGCCCTGCTGTCCTCTCCAACCTTGGGGGAAGGGCTGGATCCTCACACCTGATGAAAACAGCATAATCGAGGTGAAGCATCATGCCAGGACAGCCAGCTGAAGAGCCAGGGCTGAGGCACCAGCAGTAGAGTGCAGGGGGACTTCAGACACTGCAGGCCTCTGGGTCAGGCAGGTGGGGCACCTGCACCCCACATTCAGCAAGGACCAGCCAGTTCTGACTATAGAGAAGCAAATTCACATCTTTTGCAACCTAGAGTGCCTGGTCCTCATCTAGAGAAGTGAAGGAAGTAGTCACCAACTCATGTGACAGCCACCCTATGGCCATCACAGCCAACTAGACAGCAGGCTCCACTAGATGTTTCCTTTTCTCATCTTCACAGTGACCAGTTCACTGACTTTCCACATTCCACAAGAAGAAACTGGGCCTTGGAGAAGTTAATTCACTTTCTTGAGGCCACACAGCAGCTATGGGATGGACATATTTAGGATTTGGACTCATTTATTTCAACAGTGAAGTTTGAGAGGAGGGTTTGCTGGGCAGCTGGCTGATAAAGTCCTTCATTATGTCTTGGTGGTCTCTGCTCTCTTCCCACTAACTGGATGCCACTTCCTCTGGCCCTGCTGATGACCACATAAATATAGAACACTGCTCACCCAAACCCTGGGCTTTTAGCTTTAGTGCTATGGTTCATGTCTGGATGCATGGGCGTGTGATGGGGTCCTTAACTGGCCTCTGAATCTGACCAGAAAGATGTATGGGAATCCACAGCATCCTGTTTCCTCCCTACAGCACTGAACAAGGTGACACCATTCCCATGTGACCAGCCCCATACTGATGTGTGGGCACTGAGAACCAGTGCTTCATGCCACCCAAATGCTTTATGCAGAAAACAGATATGGGGACTGCTCACATGACTGTTAACATGAGTCTAGTCGCCAGCATCCCTGCACTGTGTCATAAGCCTGTAATTCCAATGCTAGGGAAGCAGAGATCCGAGGCTCTCTAGAACATGGATGACCCACCTAGCTGAATTGATAAGCTCCAAGTCAGGAGAGATTCTGTTTCAAAACATAAGGTATAAAGTGTCTGAGGAATGGCACCCAAGGTTGTTCTTTGGCTACATGCCTAGGGAGGGGGTACAGAACTGACAAAATGTCCCTAAGAAAACTAAACCACCTACAACCCTACCTAGAGTCAGCCACCTCCCATGACATTAGTCCTGGCCTGGCCTAGTGGTGTAACACCTGAGCTTCCAGAAGCAAGGCTTCTCCCACTATCCATTATTTTATGGGTAACCTTTGGCCTCATTTAAAAAACCCTATTGTTTTTCTCTTTTGAGACAAGTTCTCATCATGCAGCCATATCTGGCCTGGGACTCATTATATAGATCAGGCTGTCCTTGCCCCAGTGGTGATCCTCCTGTCCCTGGATTCCAAGTGCTGGAATTACCCAACCGATTGGGTACATGGGTTTGTGCACATGAGTGCAGATGCATGAAGAGGCCAGAGATGTTGGACAGCTTGGGGCTGGCATGACAGGTTGTTACCAGCCATCCAACAATGGGTATTGAAAATAGACTTCAGGTCTAAGTACCTATGCTTAACTGCTGAGTCATCTCTCAAGTCTCCACAACCCTAATTTTTAATGGTTCCTCTCTACATATGTTATAATGTATATTATAAGGCAAACCCCCTATTTGGAGATGTCAAGGCCATTGCCAACATTTTTTAGTCATAAAGCGACAATATGAGACATTTGCTTGGTTTCAGTCTCAGAGTTTACTTCAGGAATATTCTGGGCAGAATTATGGGTGCAAACGTATGCACATCTTGACTCAGTCCACATGGACGCCCACACTGCTCAGACACTAGCTGGGTTGGCACTTCTACAGGCAGCCATCTGTGAGCTCCTCACTGAGTGCTAGGCCTCCTAGCACCCTCCTCCCTCCTGCAGATGACCTCCAGAGAATTCCTACAATTCAGGAAGCCACCCTTCCTGATGTGAGGGGAGGCCCCCAGGGTGAAGTGCCTTGCTCATCAGGGTGTGGAATAGGAGCTCAGCAACTCCAGGTAGAAAGCCTTCCAGAGCCCTCATTGAACACACTCACCAGCTTGTCAGAACTTATTGGCATGGGCAGAACTTCAAAATAGCAGTCAATAAGGAGAGGCTGCTCCATATTGGGAGGTTAAACACCTAAAGTTCCAGCGACTTGAGAAGCTGTGGTGAGAAGATTGGCTGAGCCTAGGAATCTGAGGCCAAGGCAACGTAGTAAGACTGTCTCAGGAAAACCAAACCAAACCACCAAACAGAAACAAAAACAAAAAAAGAAATGGAAAGGGAGGCTGGAAAGAGCCATGCAGTGCTGGGGCATGTGCACACCTTGACCTAAGAACTGTACATTATCCGACCAAGCACACCTCACAAGTAAAGCAGGAGTGGCGCCATACATGCCCGAACTGTAAGGGAACTGTATTGGCTCAGGGCCCCCAAGTCCAAGTTCTCAGCATAAAAGAGACATAGGTCAGGGAATAAGAGACAAAGACAGAAGATAGAGGACAACGGAGAAGGGGAAGGGAACAAGGAGAGGGGGAAAGGGTGTTTGTCTCAGAGGGTAGAGATGACAAAGGACCCTACATAGAGAGGAAACAGATGTGGCCCATAGGAAAATGGCAGTTTTTAAAGGTAAAAGGGGAAACATTGTTAGAATGAGGTGTTTAATTTTAATGTTAATTAGGTGAGCCAAATGGGGCTTTTGATGGCTGGACTTCAATACTTTGATACCTAGACCTTGATAGTGAGCATCAAGAAGAGAAAGGATTGGCCAAATAAGGGACTAGATGTTGGTGGCTAGCTTTAGAAATTGTAATCTAATGGTATTTAGCAAGGCAGAGGAAATGGGGGAGAAGGGCAAGGCCTGCCAGAGCCATGCTCACCAAGCTCAGGCCAGCCAGAGTCCCTTTAAGAATCATGCTAGACTGTGGGGCAAAGCTTCAATCAGGAACTATCCAGAAAGCCAATATAATAGACTCAGAAAGGGATGCAGGTGACAAAGGCAAGACCTCATCAAGTTCTAACTTGTCCATCCTTCAGATGCCAACTCCAAACTGATGGCACAGGCAGCTTTGCAGGGTCAATGGCAGCATGGAAATTGATGTCCAGAGGGTAAGCAAGGCATACTCCGTGGGGAGTCAAGGACTGAGGAGCAGTGGGAATGACAGCTCCCGAGTTGCTGGCCTACATGTGGACAGCATGGTTAATGCATTTACAGGGGACAAGAGGGACAGTGCACCTAGGGAAGGGCGTAGGTGCCTCCAGCACATACTACTCCCTTCCCTTCCTTCTTTAGTATTAGTAAGATAAAATGCACAACACAAGTGATCAGGATACCAAGGTGGGGTGCATGTGTCATATGGGGCCCATATCAGCCCGGCTCATATCCAAACTCTGTGCTACTTGCCAAGTACTGCTGCTCTGTGACTTGTTTGATACAGGTGAAGTGACTGTAGACTGCCTGCAGGGCAGTCCTGTATGCCATGCTTGTTTACCCGGTGTTTGGAATGGTCTAGGCATGTGGGAGGTGTTGTTCTTGTTTGCATCACTGTAAATCTAAAATATTTTGGAATTTAAAAAATTCCAGACAGGTGCTAAATGACTCCAACAGAGGTATCCGGACAAAGCTGTTCACCAATTCTCCTACAGGTCTTGTCCATGCAGCCCTACCTGTACCCAACAACAGTCTTGGGATTGGGCGTAATTTAAGTGGACATAACAGTTTTGCTCTGGAAAGGTTCCAAAGGCACAGTGGTTCCAGTATGGCTCCCAATGTTGGGAATGGTGGAACCTTAGAGGTGGGGCCCAGAGTGAGGTCTGAAGGTCACCAAGGGGGTGTGGCTCCCTATAGAGACTATGGAATGCCAACCCCTTCCTCTTTTTCTGTTTCATTCCTTAGCCTCTAGGCAAGTGGCTTTTGGTTTTGCCATGTGATCCCACTATGAAGTGCCATGGGGACCAATAATTGGACAGATGCAGAGTGAGGACCAGTATTGCCACCTTAGCCACTGGAGAAATAACCCAGACTAGGCTGCTGCTCAAATCATGCACATCTGAGCCGTGTCTCCCCACCCTCGTAGCTGATTCTGTGTACAGGCTCCAGTTTACCAGACCATCTGTGACTCACCCCATATGATGGATGCATATTAACTAAAGTAGCTCTCCTCCCTATTCCCCCCAAGTCCTTAACACCATACATTCACTCCCTGAAATGCAATACCTGATTCTATCCCCCTACCATTCAGCAATCAGAGACAGCTGGACTGCGTGCAGTCCTATAGACTACTCATGAGTCACATAGCACAGAACCCTTTCCTCTCAAACTTACAAAAAGGGACTCCCACTCGGCTACAGGGAGCTGGACTCACCTCTGGGCCCACCATGCTGCTGTGGCATTGATAATTCTTCTAATGACTCATTTTTTTTCAAGTGGCCAGTCTACCTCAGTGTCCTCTTTGAATGCAGCATAAGAGGGAAGGGGGATAACATTTGAAATGTAAACAAATAAAATGATTAATTTAAAAAAAAAAAGAATGAGCCTCAGGAATGGCCCATTTTGACAGCCTGGAGGGCTTTGAATCCCACGTCACCTGCAAGTGGAGAGTGGAGAATGAGAGCCAAGAGGCATGGTCTGCCTCTTGATGTACACCAGGACACAATGGCGCACCAATGACTCTCCACTCTTACTTCGGTTCCTGAGGGTGTCCATTAAGCTCTCAGTTGGCTCTGCATGTAGCCTGCTAGCTCCTGCAGCACTTACTTGCAGTACAGGGAGGGACCCAGGGAGGGACCCACCCACCACATGGCCCAGGCCTTGACTCTTACATTAAACTGGAAGGCTGAGGAAGGGAGGCACCTAGCCATTGCTCTGCCCCTTCTTGGGGTGGAGCCTCATGAATGGTTGGTGCATCTAGAGGGTATGAGCACTGCTTTCCTGTCAGAGCTGCTATGACAAGGCTCCTCCCTCCTCCTGTTCACATCCTTTGCATGCTTTCATTGATCCCTCTGCTTTCCCACCAGTGGCAGAAAGCAGCACTAGGTCCTTACCTGATGCCACCCACTCAATCTTGGACTTGCCAGCCTTCAGAGCAGAGGTCCCAATAAGCCTGTTTTTCTTATGAAGTTCCCAGCTTCACCAATCATTCAGTAAGACCAACAAAAAAAAATGAACTCACAGTAACCTTGCAAGTCCCCAACTTTTACTATACCGACTGCAAAACAAGGCTTGCAAGATCACTGGCAGCTGTAGGCAGCCAGGAAGGTCTCTGCATAGTCTAAGGGCTGCATACTCAGATAGGAGATAGACAATGGGACTCTGCCAGCCTTACGCACCATAAAGCATAGTTTGTCCAGTGTGGTTAGGGTGGGCTTCCTGAGGAGGCTGCGCTCACCTCTGAGGACAACTGTGGACTTCCATATCTACCCAGTCTCCAGTGTTAAACAGTAAACTCCTCTTCATTTTGACGAATCCCAGTGGCTCTGTCCCACTCCCTGGCTGCGTACCCCAGACCTGCCCTCAATTTCTCCACAATTTAGTAACTAAAAGTTGACATTAGGGTCATCAGGGCACTTCCAGGATGCTGTCAGAGCTTTGCCATCCTTCAACAGACCCAGGGTCCTGACAAAGCTGGGGCCCTTAGGGAACAGAAAAAAGCTGTAGGGGATATTCTGATCCCTTCTCAGCTTTGGAGGAAAGCACTGTGTGCTAAATGCCAGCTGACTGGGCTTGAGATGGCTGAGGGAGCACAGGCCAAGGAGGGCAGATGGGGTCATTCAGGGCAGTGCAGGCAATATTCATGGCTTTGGAAGCCAAATGTTCTTTTGGCTCTGATTCCCCAGTTTCTCTAGAAAGCAGCCACAGACAATACACAAGCAAACAGGTGTGGGTGTGGCCAGTGCAGCCTTGCTTATAGAAAGACAGAGAAAAAGCAAATCAAGGAAACCCTCAGGAGCAGGGTCCAGTGATTCCTGACAAAGGTGATGAGACTATTCGTGAAGGAAAAGACAATCTGTATGCACTGTGCTGGGAAAACCTGACATTTATGTGGATCAGGATGCAGAGGGAGGATTGCTGGTGCTCGGCTTGCTTTCTCATGTTTATTCAGTCTGGCAGTTATGGTGAGTTTTCCCATCTCAATTAACTTAATCTAGAAACCTCCTCAAAGACCTGCCCAGAGGTTTGTCTCCAAGGTGATACTAGGTCCTGTCAATTTGACAATAATAACTATCAGATCATTGAACTTAAATACAGTGAAAATTGTTTTTCTCATTCCTTCCCTTCCTTTCTTCCCCCCCTCCTCTCCCCCTTCCTTCCTTATTTCTTTTTGAGATACAGTCTTACTATGTAGTCCAAGACGGTCTCACACATGAGATCTGTCTCTCTTCCTTCCTAGTACTAAGAGTATAGGTGTGCACACCATGCCCAGGCAAAATAGTAACTGTTGTGGTTATGATATTTTTCACCAGTTTTTAAAAGCAAAGGAAAATGCCTAAAGCCTCTGGCCATGTAAATGAGTGACCAGGAAGCTATCTTTTCCATTCTACCCTTAAAAGAGCCCCAAGGAAACAAAGAAAGAGCAAGCTGAAATCTAGTCTCTTTAGCTACAAGCCTATTTCTGCCAAAAATTCTATATTATTGTTGGTTTGTGGGCTTGTTAGTTGTGTGTGTGTGTGTGTGTGTGTGGTGTGCGCACACGTGTGTCCATGCACATGCTTGCTTGCTTATTTATTTATTTATTTATTTATTTAGGAGAGAGTTTTGTGTACTCTAGGCTAGTCTCAAATGTACCACAATAGAGGCTGGCATTGAAGTCCTAATCTTCCCGTCTTAGCTTTCCAACTATTGCAGGAGGAAACCACCACACTGCCAATATGTTAAAAATAAAGTAATTTAGGCTAGCAAGATGGTTTAGCAGGTAAGGTGCTCGCTACCAAGTCTGATGATCTGAGTTCAATCCCTAGATCCTAGATAGTAGAAGGGGAGAATCAACTCCTGAAAACTGCCCTCTGATCTACACGCAAATGTGTGTGTGTGTGTGTGTGTGTGTGTGTATACACATAATAAATAAATACAAATAAGTAAATAAATACACATATTTCTTTAATCTCAACACTTTCGGGGAGGGCAGAGGCAGGCAGATTTTGTAATTTTGAGGCCACCCTGAACTACATACCAATTTTCAAGCTATACGGTGAGACCCTATCTCAATAACTAATTAACTATATGTGTATTTGTGTCACATGCCCTAATGTTAGATGACACCCCCACCCATCTCCATATGACTCACAATACAATCTAGATAAACTACAACGTGAGTTTACTATGGCTTAGATGTGGCTTGCCCCTCAAAGTTCTGTGTGTCTGGTCCCCAGTGGGGCAGCACTGATCTAATGCCTAATAGTGTAGTAGGAGTCATGGGGTGCATGTTTCTCTGTGGCTCCCATGGCTATATCAGCTCTCACACCATAGGTTGGTTCAAGTGAAGCCACTCATGCTTTGGCTCCTTCTGCATATGGCTATCTCCCTTTCTGTTTCTTTTCCATGATAGGATGCAGCAAGGCACCCTCAAAAAGATCCCAGTGCCATGTTGGCTGGACCTTCTGCTGCCAGAATTGAGCCACTTAAAGATCTTTCCTGAATAAGTTGGTGAGCCTCTGGTATTTTGTTTTGGCAATGGAAACACACTAAGACAAACTTTGAAAAAACTGACAAAACTGTTTTGCTTTTCTGTGTTGCTACTTTTTAGGAACTAAATGGCAAACCTTTCATATACCCAAAAAATAGACAACAAGCTGATATGGACAGGAGGCCAGGTTTCTCTTCAGTGTGGTCCAGCACAGCCTGCTCCCCATGGGTACAGAGGAAGGGACAAAGCAGTCTGGCCCCAATGATTCGTCCCTAGCAATGGACCGCTTGCCCTCGAAACTGCAAAAAGTTTCTGGCTCTCCTGTGTGTTCCTCAGTAGACATTCCCTTGGTGCAGGGACACTGTGAAGCATGGAGCACACAGAACTGCTGCCAGCTGCTTTGTTTAGGGACCTGGCTGCTTGAGCTAGCCAGAAGTCTGCAGCAGCACTGACCTTCAGACCCTGTATTAATGACTTTTCTATTTCTGTAAAGAGACACCATGACCAAAGCAACATATAAGGAAAACATTTAATTGGGGGCTGCTACAGTTTCAGATAGTGAGCCCACCATCATGGTGGGTAGCAAGGCAGCAGGCAGGCATAGTGCTAGAACAGAGAGAAAGAGAGAGGAGCAAGTGCCTAGAATGAGCTTTTGAAACCTCAAAGTCCCCCCACCCTTCACCCCCCACGCCATTGACATATCTCTTCCTAAAAGGTCATACCTGCTAATTCTTCCTAAACAGTTCCTCCAACTAGGGACTAAGCATTCAATTTTATTAGCCTTTGAGGGCCATTCTCATTCAAACCAGTACAGATCCTCTCTCCCTCTCCATCTCTCTAGATCCTTAGAACCACTATATAAAGCATCTGTCACTATTTCAGTTTGCAGATTGTGAAACTAAGGCTCTACAGCGGAAAATCACACTCAGCTGAGGGCTCTCGGCTCAAAACCTGTGATCCTCGTCCCTGTCCCCCTTCTCTCAAGACTAGGTAGTAATAAGGCAGGAGGGCATTGGACAAAGAGACAAGTCGAGTCTGCGGCTGTGTCAGTGTGGTTGTGGGCAGGCAAGTAACCTCTCTGCGCTTAGCTACTGTTCCCCAAAGCTAGCAAGTGGTACACCGTGATTAGTATCAATTCATTTCTCCCACCAGAGAGCAACTCAGTTCAAAGGAAGGTAACATTAAATTAAGGAAAAGCTGACTGTTGTCTGTGATGGAGCTGAATAGAGCAAGAGCAGTGAGGTCTCTGTGCACTCAGAGGGAGGAGCTAGAGCAGCAGGCACAGGCATCAGTGAAAGCAGAATATGAGGTCTGCAGGGTTCCCACCAGTGCCCCACTACCCTCAGAAATCTTGTTCAAAAAGTGAGGGGGCAGAATGGGTCATCTCCTCAGGGCTTGTTGGTGGAACTCAGTGGCCAGTTAAGTCTTGATTTTCTTTTCTCAAAGTACTTTAGCTCATTGCATTATGAATTAAATACAGACCTGGAAACTGGATAGAATGGAGTTTAAGCAAAAAGCAGTTACACTTAAATCTCATCTCTTGCCAGCTTATCTCCCAGTTCCCTGCTACTCCACGAGTTTCCTATAACTCTAGATAGCAAAAGGATGGTGACCATGTTATTGCCTTTATCATCATCACATGTCCATGGCAGCTGCCCCTCTCATGCTGTACCTACCTATCTTGGACCCTTTAGCAGACCCAAGTCTGGTGCCTCTGCATGTTTGGCTACTGCAGCTCTAGCAAGCATATGGCTGGGACACACACCTAACATGCAAGTACTATAGGTACTATATATATTACAGGTCAACCAGAGGGAAATGAGTACCACAGAAGCTGTGTAGATAGAAGTTTGAGACAGAAAATCATGCCCTAGCCTTGAAAACCTTGTGGGTTCCTGGTCCCTCATGTGTCATGTAGAAAAGCCAGTGTTGTCACTCATGTTTCACACACAGACTGTGAGGCTAGGGTGGGAGTGTGTGAGGTGAGTCTACTAGAATAGTTACATACCACAGGACACAGAACCAGGGCTTGGTGGGCACTGGCTGAACAAAAAGAGAACAGACAGTGAATGGACTTTGATCCCCACAGGGTCCTTCCTGGGAACCTCAAGCATTTATGTACCCACAAACTGAAGTGTTCTGAGATGAAAGTGCCAATGCCTTGGCATGCAGAACACAACCAGGCTAAGGCCAGCTATGAGTGGGTGGTGTGGTGGCCTGGCCAGTAGCTCCAGCTAGCTTCTGCAGAGTAGATGTGTCTTAAGAAGATGATAGGTTGGAAGCCTATTTTGGGACAGGGCTGATTTACAAGGTACTGAAGAAGGCAGAGGGAAGGGAGTTTTTATTTCCAGGCTACTGCAAGGAGGTGCTTCTGGATCAGCCAAACACCGGCCAGGAGGGACCTTGAGCCAGGCCTGCTGAACATGGCTCTGACCACCAAGGGGACAGATTAGGTGACAAGCTGGATGTGTAACAGGCATGCTTCCCCATAGAACTGCCCCCTTTCTTAGTTCAGGAGACAATGGGAGGCTGAATGGTCACAGCACCTACTTTTAATGATGATTCTTAAACCCTTTAAACTCCTTTTTAGCCCACAATTCACCAGAGGTAGTGGGAAAGAAAGAATGCTGGAAGGAAATGCACCTGTTCAGAAAGGTTCTTTGGAGCAACTCCCATCTATGTCGTCTGGAAATTGGCAGTGTAGTTCACACATCAACAGCCAGCACTTGATCCACTCACAAACATTTCACAGATATACCAGCAGTCCATTTCAGTAGAGTCGGAATACCAAACATGCATCAGCAGTGGTGGCACTACCTGGCAGAAACAGGAAGGCTTCAGCCTTGGCAAAAATCAGTAGGAGGGACCAGCAGGGATGCCAGGAGAAGTCCTCTGCTGTGCCTCACTCAGCAAAGACACAAGACCAACAAGCATTGCACAGCTAGCTCTATAATAAGTAAGCCTAGCTCAACCTCCATCACTGTCCATTGAGTCCTCTTTATACTTCCTCTAAACATCACGTGTCCTCCACAGGTCTTGCCTCAGCATGTAAGTCTGTCTCAGCTGACATCACTCTGCCAATCAGTCCAAGGATACAGCAAAAAGCCACAGCACACCACCAGAAATTTTTCTGGTGTGTTTTTCTCTATTACAGCCCTACAAATATATCTCAACTATGCAATGTAAGGCAGACCAGTACATGTGTGCCATTATCGAAGAAATCTTCATCACATATCCTTTCAAGTGTTTGCTTTAGCAGAATATCTTTTCACCTGTATCTGCTTCAGTGAAACATTCATTCACGAGTCTGTCTTAGTCTTTCACATGTGTCCACTTCAGGAAAACACCCATTCGTATGTTTGCCCCAGTAAAACACCATCCACCACAACTGACTCTCCAAAGAACCCTTAAGTTTCCACTTCATACCCTGGTTCAGGCCTATACAGAGTTCAATCTCCATTATAGGGCTGACTAAATCTACAAGGTAAATACTAGTCAATCCTCTGCAGGAGAGGGGTCACATTACAGATGGTGGTAAGTGGGTCAGGGAAGGCCTCCTTGAGATAAAAATGTGAACAAAACCCTGCAGGAGGTGAGGAAACCATGTGGAAACAGGGGACACCACTAGTGTAAAGGTCCTGGGGCAATAGAGGGAACAAGGAGGAGTTGAGACCAAGGAAAGGAAGGGACCAATGAGGTTACTTCAGAGACTTTGAGTGAGGAGGAAATGGCAGCAGGATACTGAACAGAGGAGAGACACAAACTGTCCAGGTTTTATCAGGGACCCTCTGGCTGTCCAATAGAGTAAGTTCACTGTGTGGGGGTTGGAGGGAGAACCTGAACCTGTAGGGGGCCTACATATAGAGATGTGGGGCAGAGGAAGAAGTGTAACAGTTTGATGGGGCTGAGCCCTGCAGATACAAGCTGCCGCCCTTAGTGCTGGAAGCACTCAAGTATGTACAGGCCCATGAAACAGGCTTCACTTTGTGCTTCAGGACCCTGAGGCTCAGCATTATTCTTGAGTATCAGGACTCAAATCATGTTCTTATGGGTCTGGTCACACTGACTGGTAACCCTGTGCAACCCCCAAAAGCAGAATGGTGCACATGTCCCTCAAGAGGTACACAGAGTGCCCTCACACTCTGGTGGCAATGCAGGAATTGACTGTTCTCTTTATTTTAGTAAAGACTATTCAAAGCCTTGAAAATTAATTTCCCCTAGGAAGACAATTACATGTCAAATATACACCCGCTGAGCAAATGATTAAGATAAAAACCCAGCCAAGAGGGCTCTGCCCAAGCTAATTCCAAGAAAGGTCTTCAAAGGTCACTGCCAGAGGGTAATGAAGACAGTATCCACTGGAGGGGAGGGGGTTCTCTCCCAATGCTAGTATTTCAAGTCTATTTCAGTACCTTCCATTTCCTAATAAACGGCATTAACAATATGACTGGGGAGCAGCCCAATAGAAAGAAACATTCATGGCTACATTACTTGGCCTGATCCATCAGGTAAGGCTGGCCTGACCCAATGCCCACCTTAGGGTCTCCTCAGTCTCCAAAGCCAAGGTTGTGTGACCGCTGATATTTGAGGAGTTCTGGTCACAACAGCTAGAGGAAGTGACTAGCTCAGCCTATAGGGATGCATGCATCTCCTGGTCAGCCTTTCTCAGTCACAGGGTTGAACATCATCACAGATCCCTGACTCAGGCCCAGAGAGATGAGGAAGATAAACTGAGGAGGAAAGCAAGGGCTCAAACCCAGCTGAGTGTTCTGTAGTCTCCAGTCACCCTTCACTAGTCTCAGGGTAATCAGGAATTAGTGTGTGCAGATCAGAGGTAAAACAACCACCACAACAAACCACTACGGCCCCTAGCTTGCTTCTGTAAGTGAAGTTACATTGGAACATGTCCCATTTGTTTCTGCTTTGAGGGTTGCAGCTCTGAGAACCACAGCAGTACAAGGAACACTGCCAGTCAAACCCTACCTGGCTGTGGGAACTGCAGGTTCAGTGTGGTCCCCTATCTAGAAGTTGTTTTGTCCATACAGGACAGGGCTTGCTAAATGAGGCTGTGAGATAGATGATTCTTATGGCTGAGTCACAGCCATGACTGCAAAGCATAGGAATCAAGTCACAAACCAGGTCACCTGTCTGTATTAGGACACACGAACTGCTTCAGGTCCAACCTCCTGGGGCTTGTTGAGGCCCACATCAAATCAGCAGTATCAGACTCCTCTTACTAAGATAGTATGTTGGCCATGGGAAGTTTTGCCCCATCTTGCCCCAGAGCCTCAGTTTTTCCTTCTGGAAGAGTAATTATATCTGATGGTTTCTGAGGCTCTACTCTGACAGAATGGTCTCCAAATTTCAACACGTGCCCTAGGTTCTGACCTATCCTTTTTGACACCTGGGAAAACAGAAGCTCTTCTGAAAAGTTAAGGTTCTGCTTATCCATTATACTATAGGGCAACTCCAGGCAGATCTCCAGGGGAACCGCTGGCTCCCTTACCCTTTGGGGCCTATGCTCCTCTCAGCACTATCCTGAAGCACAGTTCTTCCACAACACTGAACCACAAGTTCACATGCCATCCTCACCACCCCACACCATGTCCTTCTCCAGCGACCTTTGTTCACAGATGCCTCCAGAAGGTCTTCTTGCCTCCTTACCTAAGCCACACAGAAACCAGAGGGCTCTTAGCAAAGAATTCAGATGGCACTACTGGCTGGTCATTGTCCCTTCCTGCACTCAGCACAGATTTCTAGCCTGGCTCCACTCCAGTCTTGTTCTTTCCTGTTAATTCATCAAATCCTCTGCATAGTATCCACTCAAATGTCCTCAAAAATGCCACAGAAACCCTTGCTCTCTGTTGCTCTCTGGAATACACTACCCTAGTGCTGGTGACTCCCTGTTACTCCAGGTAATCCTCAGAGACTTTCTCCGACTTCAGCCCACATGAGGGTACTTTGGTATTCTCTGTCACTCACAACTCCATATTCATTCTCCGCAATGTCTGGGAGGTGTGATGACAGGCTAAGACTTGGGTGGAACGTGATGGTGTGGGGAAAGCCACTCAAAGGCACTCAGTGGAGCCTGGTACCCTAGAGGAAAGACTTGAAGCAGTCTCATTTAAATCCCACTTGTGCCTCTGAAGTTGTGTCTTGGAACAGTCACTCATTTTCAGGTCCTTCATCTGTGGATTCCACAAAACAGTCCCTGCCTCTGAGAATTGTGAGGTAGGAAACTTCAGCTCATCACATGTTGGCACTTGTTGTTACAGAAGGAACCTAGATTCTAGAAGCTTCCTCTGAGATCGAAAGCAACTATAACCACACTCATACCATGTTACATTCCGTCTATGTACATGGTATGCCTGCCCATGTTACTGGCATTAGATCCCTTGGAACCAGAGTTACAGACAGTCGTGAGCCACCCTATAGGTATTGGGAACCAATCCTAGGCCCTCTGCAAGAGCAACAACTATTCTATCACTGAGCCATCTCTCCAACCTCAACTCATTTGCATTATTTTTATCTGCATTGTCACATATTCAAAGCCAAAACATGCCTTCAGTGTACTGAGCATGTCCCACTAGATCTATGTATAAGTACATTGTTTTCTCAAAAGCAATTATAAATGGTGTTATTTATTTTGTTGTTGTTGTTGTTGTTTGAAACAATGCCTCACTATGGCTCAGGGCTCAGACTGGTCTCCAATGTTTGAGTTCAAGCAATTCTTCTACTTTAGTTTCCTGGGTGCTCAGATATAGTGTGCACCATGGCCAAGCCCACATCTGCTTTTTAACTTTGGGTTCCAAAGGGCTAAATCCTTTCCATTTATTATTTCATGAGTCTGAGAGTACATGATGTGTGTGTGTGTGTGTGTGTGTGTGTGTGTGTGTGTGTGTCTGGGGTGGGGAGGTACATGTGCTACACTATACATGTGGAGTTCAAAGGACAGCTTTGTGTAGTCAGGTCTTTCTTTCCATCTTTTCATGGGTTGCAGAGTTAACTCAGGTCTCTGAGATCCTGAAGACAGGACTTTTACCTGCTGAGCCATCTCAATGCTCAAATTATAAAAATTTTAATTGTTACACAGAAATGTAATTGATTTTTGCAATAATCATGTATTATGTAATGTTAACTGAATTCATTTATTTGTTCTCAGAGTTATTTTTGGAAGATTCCTTGGGATTTTTAGGGCACATAATCATGCTGTCTAAACATAGACACAGATTACGTCTTCCTTTTGAATCTGTCTCTTGGTTTCCTTACTTATCTCCAGTAATCTACTGACTCACAGTGGAGAAAGACATATTTGCTTTCAAACAGGAGAAACTCCTGCCTGTCCCCTTCAAGTGTGACAGCAGCTGTAAGTTGACTGCAGGTGTTCATTATATGGTCTTATTGTTCCTAGAGGGTTTTGTTGTTGTTGTTGTTGTTGTTGTTGTTGTTGTTGTTGTTGTTTTTAGAAAAATGTCTCACTGTGTGACCCTGGCTGGCCTGGAACTTACTATGTAAAACACACTAGCCTTGAACAGAGATCCTCTGCTTCCTGAATGCTGGGATTGAAGGTATGCACCACGATGCCCATCTCCCTCTAAGGTTTTAAGCGCGAACGTGTTCAGAACCCTCCACTCTTTGACTTTAATGCTCTACTACACTCTGCTGTTACACTGGTCTGATCTCTGATAGCAGTATCTTTTCTCTTTTGTTTTTTTTCTGGATCAGTCTGACAAAAGTACTTTAATGTTGACTAATATTAAAGAACTAAGCTTATTGCCTCCCAGAGGTTCAAGGTAAGTCTTATTGCTAAAGACACTATGTGCTTCAGACACAAAACCTGGAGGACCTGAGCTGTATCTAATACAAAAGGCTTCTCCCCAAAGATTAGCTAGCTTTCATAGTACCAGAAGATGCAAGCGTCCAAAAAAGAAAAGCAACCAATAGTTCTACTCAACTATGATGCCTATGAACCATAGTGGTGATCAGTAATGACACAATAACCCTAAGGGTGTAGCAGTGGCATATACATCTTGGCAGTAACCAATAGTTCTCTAATTGGACTTAAGACATGCTTGACAAGAGGGAAATCATAGTTGGTACCTAAGCAACTACCCAAGGCTAGTGAAGTCATAGATCTTGGAGAGGAACCTACAACAGCTACTTTATGAACGCAGCTTAATTACTAGCTACATTCTAAATATTTATTCGTATACCCAGAGTGTAGCACTCACCCCTTGAGAAAGAATTTTTTCTTTGCAACAGATGGAGATTATTACAGAAAACCAACTGATCAAACTGTAGAGAACAACTGTGTGTATGTGATCCAAGCCCCATTGATCCATCCACGGCAAAACTCCTGCACCTAAGTCTCTGGAAACCTCTTGGGCAGGGGGAACAGAAAGAGCAAGAGAGCCAGAGGAACAGGGTGTCTGCTCTAAGAATGCAACTCCTAGAAATGTCAGAATAGCTACACTCATGAAGTCCCAACAACCTGGCTGCCCAAACAAGCACACCAACAGATATATTAACATGGAAGGCGGAAACTTCATGGGGCTTCAACCCTAGACAAACAACTGCTGGCAACTGAGGAATGCTGAGATGAGAGAAAATAGTCTTCTCTGGGAAAAGTTCTCAAGTTAGTTATCTAATACTTGAGTGGTCAGCCTTGAAATCATGTATGTACATACAAGTACCATTATACAGACTGATTGAATAGACTGTATTTCTATATGTAGGTGTGTGTGTGTGTGTGTGTGTGTGTGTGTGTGTGTTTTAAAAAGAAGCCAAAGATCATAAATTTGAGAGACAGAAAATGGGTGGGTACATGGAAGGTGTTGGAAGGAGGAAAAGGAAAGGCACAAATGATGCATTCATATTTTAATTTCAAAAATTTAAGAATTAGGCTCAGTTTTATTGAATGGCTATACTTTTCAGTTGCATTGATTTACATTCTGACATTAATCCTTTTCTCCTATTTCTTTAAGTTTAATGTGTTCTTTAAAAGAACAATTTCTTAAGATGAAAATTAAACTTATTGATTTGACATCATTTTTCTTTTATAATATTGCCATTTAGCGCTCTAAAATGTCTCACTGTGCACTGCTTCATTGGAAGCCTGTCAGTTTTACACATAACCATATATATAACTATATAACTATATATACTTATTATTATTATAGTGTGGGGAATGGAACTCAAGGCCTTTGTACATACTAAGTACGCCTCTAACACTGAGCTCAGAATCTTACCACTTTTTTTGTATACTTTGTATTATTACATTTAGCTCAAAGTTGTTTTCTTTTAGTTTCTGCTTTGATCTATGGATAATTTAAAAATATATCGTCAAAATCCTAAACTTCTAATTTTCTTACACTGTGGCTGGGGCCACAATGTAATCGTACTCTGTATGACTGATCCTTTGAAATGCTGTGAGTTTTATTTCATTACACAGTGTCTGGTAACCCTTGCTGTTTTCCTGTGATCAAATACCTGACAAAGCAATTCAAGGAAGGATTAATTTTGGCTCACAGTTTGAGGGGACAGTCCATCATGCATGGCTGTAGGAGCATGAGGCAGCTATTCACAGAATCTGCAGTCAGGAAGCAGAGAAGGATGGATGACCGCTGGGATTCAGCTCGCTTTCTCCTTTTTATTCAGTCCAGGACTCAAGCTCACAGGGTGATGCCACCCACACTTATGCTAAATATTCACATTTCAATTAATCCATTCTAGATAATCCTTCACAGATACAGCTAGAGGCTTGCTTATATGGTGATTCTAGATTCTGTAATGTTGGCTGAACTGTGGTACAAGTGTTCTCAGTATACCCAAGAAGAACGTGTCCACTGGAATTAGGTGGTGTGTCAGTTGCATCACGCAGGTTGGTGGTACTGTTTGAGTCTTTCCATCCTTACTGATTTCTATTTTCTGTATTTGCTCTAGCAAATACTGAAAAGTAGAAACTGAAGTCTCAAATCCAACTACAGCTTTGCTTTACCAGCTTCCCTCCTGTATTTTTAACACTTGTCACAATTTCAAAACTGCCACTTGCTTTGTATGTATTGATTTCTTAATGATCAAGAGCTGATCTCTAATCATATCCTATATATATATGGGCATCTCTGAAGTCTGTTTTATCTGATATTATATGACCATTACACTTACTCTTGATCAGTGTTACTATGACACATTTTCCAGCCTTCTGTTTTTAACCTGTTTGTATTTTTTCATACTTAAAGACTGGCTCTTATTAACATTATATAGTTTCTTAAAAAACAAAACAAAACCAATTCTACTCTGGTCTAGCATGGTGGCAAAAGCCTATAGTTGCAGCCTGGGGAAGCAGAGACAAGAGGACTGCTGAAAATCAAGGCTATCCTAGTCTATAAGCATTCTGGGATAAGCGAAGCCATATAAGCTAGAACCCTGTCTTTAAAAAAAAAAAAATCTAAAATTCATTACTTTTAGATTATAGTACTTAGATCAATTGTATTTAATGGGATTACTGGAATGAACTAAGGTTTAAATCTTCCTCCACACTTTTCTGTTTCATTGGGTTGTTTTGGTTTTAATTTTCGCTTTTAATATATTAATTCTTCTTCTGTGTGTGTGTGTGTGTGTGTGAACGAAGAGGTCCTAAGACAACATCTGGTCATTGGTTCTCTCCTTCCATAGGAGGTTCTAGGGACTGAGCTCAGTTCACCAGGCTTCTGTGGCAAGCACTATTGCCTGCTTAGTCATCCCACCAACCATCTGTATTATTTAAGATTACCTGAGCTTTAAAATAATATCATTGTATTTTTAATCTCTAGATGTTGATTTCTGTACAGAAAGAAGCACTTCCTATATTTCAACAGCTGTAGCAGCAGTACACCTAGGGTCAGTCCTGACTGTCTAACTGTGCTTTATATGGTCATAATATCTTGCCACTTTTTGTGCCTGAAAGTTCCATGATCACAGATATCATGCATTTTACCTGTCTGGGTATTTCTGTATTTAGCTACATCTTGAGCTTTGCTACAGTGAGGTATGTGGAAACAGACACAACTGTACGGTCCTGTCATCAAGATTCCTAGCTGGAACTGATCTATGCTTAGTTGAAGGCACAGCATTTCCTGCCAATTTCCAGAATACTTTTGCTAATGTTCTGTGAATCCCGAGAAGTTTTCCCGGTTGGTACTTTGTCTGTCTGTCTGTGAGTGCCAGGTACTCTGATTTCTGTGCCAATTAATCTAAAAGATTCTTCAGCTTTAGGGCTCCCCCTCCCCTCCCCTCTCTGCATGGTTCTCCTTCGTTCTTAGATCAGACTGACTCTTCCAGCCTTAGACTTAACAGACTCTGGTCCCCATTCCCCAGCTCTCTAGGGCAGATGCATAGAAAAACAGAGGTCACTGTGATTGCTCCCTATCTGTCAGGGGCCACTGACCTTCACTGCCTAAGTGACTAAGTGATTGCTAGTGCCTTGAGAACTTGCTTCATAATTTTGCTCTTTTATGGAGGTTTCAGGTCCCATTTAATCTAAAACCTGGCTTTGAACATGGGTTTTGTTTTTCCAGGAAACCAAAAAGAACTCTGGAGATTCCAACTTGAGACCCTATGTTACAAGCAGAGAGTAGTTTTGCCTTACCTCCTCCTACCCTCCCCTGCTATCCCAAGAATGACAAGTTACATTTTGTATCAGCAGACAACAAGCAGGGAGTTCTGTTGAGAGATAGGAAACTGAGCTGCAACCATCTTGCCAGATTTGGTATTGGCATGTGATATCAGCATTGTCATGGCCTTGGTGGGCTTGAAGTGCAGCAGTAGTGCTAACCTTGTTCACAGTGGCTGATGTAAGGGACTGTGGCAGTGGAAGAAAGGCTGAAGGACCCAGACTGGTTCTAGCTGGTCAGGACCCCCAGAACTGCCTTCTACTCTGTCTAGGCTGTCTCAGATGCCCAGATTCCAATAGTGTCCCTAGACCTGAGTCAGCAGAAGGCTAACTTCCTGTCACTTTGGGAGACTTGGGTAGAAATGAGCTGCTAATCCTTGGGAGGGTACAAATGGATGTGGGGTGATGCCTCAGAAGGGATGCCATTCAGGCCCTGGACCAGACACATTCTGCCTCTTCATACCACACAAGAAGGAGTATCAGCCTAGTTAATTCACAAAACATCTTTGCAGGGAGTAAGTTTCCATGGCAACATCAGTGAGGCTGACAGGGACTGAGGCAACTTGCAGCATCTTCCTGTGTCAGCCCCTCAGGTGCTGTGTGGCCAATGCCCTTGCCAGGCCCATCTCTGCCTGGCTTTGCTGAAAGGACTGGGCTGCATATAGCCAGTTATGTAAGTGGTTGCCTTAGAAGAACTGCTACCCTGAGTCACGTGGAGCTGGCAAACTAGTTCAAGGTAATTTATGACTTTGGGATGCTTCAGTCTCTAAATACAACAGACAGCTACAAACTGCAAACACTTTAAATTTCTGGCCCAAGGGAGATGTCACAGTCCAGCCTGGGCTGTACTGGGGCCTGGCTAACGGGGAAGGTTTGTGGAGCAAGTCTGGCTTGCCTAGCCCCAGACTGATAGAAGGCTACTCTTGAGCCTGAATGAAGACTCCACCATCCCTCCAGGAGCTTCCTGTGGCACATGCTGACATCCAGTTTCACCCAACACATATACATTCTGCTGTTTCCCCTCTTGCTCAGCTGTATTATAGCTTACAACCTACAAAACCCAACCCTGCCTCGGGACCTTTGTATATACAGCATCTTCAGCCTGGAATACTGTTCACACCAGGGAAGAACTTAGTGCAGGACTGGGGGAGATGATGGTCTGGGGAGTAGGATGTCAATAGAGTCATCACTGGGGACTGGCTTGAACAGGTCTTCCTTTGCTCTAGGCTTCAGGGTGTCAACATTCTGTTCTGGGTCCCCCATTTTGCTAGTAATCAAGTAGACTGGGAAAGGAGGAAAAAAAAGACTATCATAGACAGGAGACAGAGGAAGAAGCCCTACAAACAGACACTCTGGATCTTTGGAAAAATAAGCCAAGATGGCTTCCATGATGAGCAGAGACAGAGGTGTTAGGGAGATAGAAAACAACTGAGTAACTGAATCAGTCCAAGTGTATATAGCCTCTGTACTGAGTGTGTGGACACAGCAGAGGCTCAGACCTGCCCTCAGTGCTTCCCTAGTCTCCTTGTGTGGATCAAGCCGGATTAGCTATAAGCACAGACCCACCACTCCTCCACTCTATCCTCGCATAAATGCTTAAGAAAAGTCATACTCCCTACCACAGGATTCACATAAGTCAGAAACCATAATCAGAGGAAAAGGGAGATAGGAAGGAGACAGGAAAATGCTGTGTAAGTCATAAAAGATCAAAGGTCTTGGGATCTGTGATTTTTGAGATGTCCTGATATGTAGCTGAAGAAAGAAGGCCCATGCTACAAGTGCTCCTGGGACCCTTTGTGGCCACATGGGGAAATTAAGCCATATTCTGGCCTCATTTCATACCCAACCAAACTTCAGACACACTAAAGTGAAAAGTAAAGACAGAAAATGTGGAGAAGCAAGTGTGGGGGAAATGTAGTTGAGGCTGGCATGGCTTCTCAGTGAGGAATATAACCTCACCTAGCAGAAATCAATCAATAAGTCTAACTGCAGGTAAGCTAAAACAAAATTCTATATTCACCAAAGCAGAGCCAGCAAGATGGTTCAGGTAGGAAAGGCACTTGCTATTAAGCCTAAAGACCCGAGTTCACTGTCCACAATCCACATAAAGATAGAAAGGGAGAATCCACTTGAAGAAGTTATCCTCTGACTTCAGTGTGTATCCTGAGGCACATACATGCATGCATACACACAGAGTGAACAAACATACAAATAGACAAAAATGTAAGTAAGCAGAGTTCTGAAATAAGGAGGCAATGAAGGAGTAATAGTCAGTAAGTAATAGTCATAAAGGATACCTACAGACACATAAGAAATCAAAAGGATGGAGTACGCACTTCTCAAAAGGAGGAAAAGGACACCTTATTTAGATGCTAAGATGAGTGAGCTTAGGTTGTCAGAGTCAGGATACAGAGGTTCCCTTGGTCCCAATACCCACAATTTGCAAGCCTTGGAGATACGGATCATGCACCTGAATCCTTGTTCACTCTACTACCCATCCGTGAACTCCTCTTCTGGAAGACTCCTTAAAGGCCACCCTACCATTCCTGGTCTAGGAAGCATCTCTTGCCTTCCCTCTGCTAGGATGCCAGCTGTGGAATTGAAGGTCGAAGCCTGCTTCTCTGTTTCCATGACCAGAGGAAGGTCTACAGAGCAGGTTTGTATCTGACACTTTCCTTAAGACCAGCCCCTCAACTTGGGACTTGGCATATAGCTAGGAAGGAGCAGGTTTTATCAAAATTCAAACTGCTGGCCACTGGTTTTGTGGGACTACTCTATGAGGCCATGTGATGGCAGTGAGGGTAAACCCCCGTTACCTTGAGCCCAGGGTAGACCATCACTCTCTGAGGGTGTCACATGAACATTGAGATATCCCTGGTGAGGAATGTGTAAGCTGAACAGAAAGGAAACTTCCCAATGAGATCGTCACACAGGTAAATGTTCTCAGGAGGAAAAGATGCCTTTGTGACTGCTGAGAGGCCAGAGAGTCCTAAGTGATGGGTTACAAACTGGCACTCAGAGGCTGTGTGTCTCATCCAGCCAGACAGGTTACTCTGAGCAACAAGTGGCTACATATCATGATGGCTAATGGACAGGTTGTTTCTAATGCCTCCAAACCCCAGCATAAGTTCTTAACCCTTTGCTAGGAATAACTGCCACAGGGTCAAGGTTGTAAAAACTTTTCAGAATACCCATGGCCCAAGGTCATATCCTACCATGACCATCTCCCAGGAGCACAGGAAACCACCAAACCCATTGTACTGGTTAGCTATTTTGTCAATTTGGCACAGTGGGAATCATCTGGGGAAAGGAAGCTTCAGCTAAGGAATTACCTCTATCAGATTGTCCTGTAGGCAAGTCTGTAGGGGCATTTTCTTAACTGATGATTAATGAGGGGCAGCTCACTGGAGCTGGTGCCATCCCTAGGCAGGTGGTCCTGGGTGAATAAGAACATTAGCTGAGTACGCCACTAAGCAGTGTTCCTCTATGGTCTCTGCTTCAGTTCTAGGCCCCAGATTCCAGCTTGTGTTCCTGTTTTCACTCATGATGAGCTGTGATTGTCACCTACAAGCTGAAATAAACCCCTTCCTCCTCAAGTTGCTTTTGGGTCATGGTATTTTATCACAGTTGATAGAAAACAAACCAATACACCCATTTCCAACATGTGCAAATGTCTTTGGACACTGTCAAGAACAAGGGTGGGAAGTGGCCAGGGTGGATCTGGCAAGCAAATCGAGGCTTTCAGTTTTTCTGGCAAAAGAAGACAGCACTTTAGACTAGGGTCAGGCAATGGCCATGGAGAAGAGCCAAGGAACATGTAGACAGGAGGACACAGTGTTGTGTACAGACAGAACATGAGAGACTGTGTGGCCCAGGGAGGCAAGAGAGCAGAGTAGGCTGGGCTTCAGGTGCCATGCCTGCTGTTATCTCTAGTATTTGGGGAACCCAGCCACTCTGTACATCGTTTGCCCTAGGGTTCCCTTCATTCCAATGAGAGACTCCTGTTTCAAACATACGTGATAGTTTGTGATGACAGTACCATCTGGCTTCTACATACATGAATGTGTACATACACATGTTTAAAAAAAAGAAATGGAGGACATAATATGTTAATAAGGTGATGAGAATCTAAATGAATTAATTTGAATGACAGAGTGAGAGGGAATACATTCCCATCTCCTAACAGGTCTACCTCAGAGGAGTCTCTCTCCATTTTAGTAAACCAGAGGACTCTTCTTTCCCACAGCCACTGTCTCCCTCAGCTAGGACAGAGAAAGATGGAAAGGAAGGCTGAGAAAGGGGTGTAGTCCTCACTATGCCTGATGTAGCTTTCAACCACTTCCTTCTCAGAGAACCAAGATTTGCCATCAGAGATGGAGCTTGGGATCCATTGGGCTATTTTAATGGCAGTGGCAGCATTAGGCAGCTGGAAAGATCTTAAGGCTGGCACCCTCATCCGCTATCTGTGTGTAGCCATGAAGGGCAGAGCTACAGAGGCAATACTGCCTTGTCAGGGACTGAATAGGAGTGAACAGCACACTGGCCAAGGTGTGGTTGCTGTCCATAGTGCTGAAGGCCCCCTGTGCTGGAGAGAAGTGGGGTGATGGTGCCCCAGAGTTCAGAGGGTTCTAGAAGCTCTTTCTCACCCATCAGCAGAATGTCCAAGACACCCACACATCACACATCACACACACACA
>NC_034591.1:107788101-107802826 GCF_900095145.1 Mus pahari
GTGTGTGTGAGAGAGAGAGAGAGAGAGAGAGAGAGAGAGAGACAGAGAGACAGAGAGACAGAGAGACAGAGAGACAGAGAGACAGAGACAGAGAGACAGAGACAGAGACAGAGAGAGATATGGGAATTCAAAGTAAGGCTCTTCCACTTATAATGCAAACACTCTACTCACTGTCCTATCCCTTCAGACTTTCTTTCTTTCTTTTTTTTCTGCATTTAGTCACTCATTTCTTCACTTGAAACAGGGCTGCACAAAGTCCAGACTGGCCCCAAACTCACCATATAGCTGAAAATGACTTGAATTCTGATCCATCTATTTCCACAGTTAGAGTTCAGGGATTACAGGGTTGGGCCACCATATCAGATTAAATCATTTTTGTTTTGTTTTGTTTTATAAAGATTTATTACAAACTTATTATTTTTAAAACTTCCAGATAAAAAATTACACAGGGAAGCTAGCCAAGTCTAAAGTCGCTACAGCTCAGTGAACTATATGCTTAAAACAGCCATTCTGCAGCTATACAGTCTCCTGTTGGATTTTACATCTTCACTATCAAATATATAGTTTGTACATTTATTCACCACCAATACCCCATAAATTTCATGGCAGAGTTAAAACTAGAAAAACAACTATCTTTATAGTCTTTCATGACCCAACTTTCCATTTACATTTAGTTTTTCCTCATCACCTAATATTTTATATTGCCCTTTCTCCTTTGTAAGGCTATACTGTATGCACATGTACATATATACATATATTGGGTACTATAACACACACATATTATATATATAATGTACATTATAGGTTAATATCTATATATGAGGGAGAACATGCAGATTTTTCCCTGAGATTGTGTGACCTTGATTAATATTATATATTCTATGTCCATCCATTTTTCCTACAACAATCTGTGATTCAGTTTTTCTTTATAGCTGAATATATTATATAATATAGCTGTACTATTTTATATATGTATCAGACTTTCATTACTTATTCATCTATTGATGGACTATTAGCTTGGTTCCATTTCTTTGCTATGATGAATAAAGCAGTGATAAATGTGGGCACGTAAATGTCCCTAAGGTAAGGTGTGGATCCCTAGGTAAATGGCCAGAGTGAAATAGCTGGGTCATATGGATTGGGTCCCATGTCAGTGGCCACTGAAAGAGTCCTGAGTGAGTGTGTGATTATGGGGGTGGGTTTGTGAGTGCACCACAGTACCCACAGGAAAGTCAGAAGAAACTTGTGATTCTCTCCTACTGTGTGGGTTCTGGATATTGAACTCAGGATTTTGGGATAGACAGTAAAGACCCCCTGCCTCCTGAGACATCTCATCAGCTATATTTGTTTTAAAAGACAAACTGTAATCACTCCAGAGAAGCTTGCTTGTTAAGCTCATCCTCTGCCTAGTTGTCTATTCTGACCCCTGATCCTTCCCAGCCTCAGCCTCAGCTCTTGTTTCTCTTAGGGATCAGGTTATCAGCCTTTACATCAAGGCATAAGACTGTCTCTTCAGAAGTTAACCTTACTATAGGGACCCATATCCAATTTCCTTCCCTTCCTGCTACCATAGTTTCTGTATCAAGTGATCAGGTATGGTAGTTTATGAGAGTTTGCCAAAGTGGGAGCCAAGGATTTAGAATACTCACTGTAGGAGAGGACTGTCCCTCACCCAGTAGGCATGGGTGGATCACCCATAAAATCTCAACAAGCTGAAATGCCAAGATTGAGGACACTTATAACCAAAGGCTTGAGTGGACAAGAAGAGAGTGAGGCCATGTGCTGCTCTCTTTGCCACTCAAATCACTGGGCTTGGAATCTTGGCTGCATGAAGAATTGCTAAGGGTGGAAGTGTAGAGTTTGGAAATAGCTTGCAAAAAGCAGGGGCTCAGACAGTTTTAATATCAAGCTACCTCTATCGTGTGACATGTCACCAGCACAAGAGGTACCTCTGCCCTTTCACCAGTGAACCCAAGTCTTGGAGTCTTCTTCTGAGGTGGGAGGTAATGATTAGAGTTAGGGTTCACTCTACACAGACCTGGAGATAGGTCCCCTATTTCAAGCCACTGCTGTCATTAGGTCCCTGATGTCTAGGCCAGGACCACAGACTTCTCCCAGAGTGAATGTGATGGCTTTGGAGGGCCACACAGTCTCTGTTGTTACTAAAGGACTGGCTCTAGAAGAATGAGAAAAGTAGGGAGCACAGGTGTTGCCTGGGCAGTGTGTTCTTGTCAACCTGCATTTGGTCTTAGGCGATAGAAGGCTGCCTTGTTCCACAGGATACATGAAGATGGGGGTCATGCTTTTCCTGAAGTCAGACAGAAGCCATTCTCTTGCTATCATCCACCCTTCCCAACTCAAAAAGGACAGAACAATTACTACATCTTGACCTGAGCATGAAGGTGGGCTGCAGGAAGGGGCTTGGAGCTAAAAAACAGATGCTCTGGCCTTTGTTGAAGGGCCTGGAAACAGCTGTATGAAAGAAGGACAGTTTAAAAAGTGCAGGTGTGACTTTCAGGGGCGGGAGGGGCACTGTAACATGCTCATGCCACTGCCCTTGAGTAGGAAAAGAACCCCATGAAGAGGCTGGATGTGTTGTGTGATCATTGCTTTGGTTCCTCAAGGATGCTCTCAGGGAAAAAATGTTGCTTGTCAGAGAAGACACTTTGGAGAGATAGCTTCTGTGGCTGAGAGTCTACTGTGTGCCTCAGCATCTCATGAGCTGGTTTGGAAGGCTGGACAAAGAGGCCACAGGAAGACTCTGAGTCACTGTTTTGAAGTGTATATGCACCTTAGAGCAGAGAGGTGGGAGAAGAGAATAGAAGATCCCCATTAGTAAAATCATTGAGCACCAGTATGGGGGACACATGCTTTGGGGATCGGGGAGTTGGGTGTGGCTCAAGGAGGAGACTTTTCTGCACACTGTGATTTGGAGAAGGTCATGGATACCCAAGGAAGTGTCAGGGACCTGGGTGATAAAGGTGTAGCAGAAAGTCAGGGTCAGAGATGGATGTCAAAATAAGAGGGAGGGAAGGGGTATGAAGGCACATAGAAGGTCTTAGTCATGCCAAGGGTGCCAGTTGTGGCCATATAAAGTCACTGTCTTATTCATTGCTCTATTGCTGTGAAGAGACACCATGATCAAGGAAACTCTAATAAAGGAAAGCATTTAATTGGGAGCTTGCATTAGGTTCAGAGATTTAGTCCATATCACCATGGAGCATGGTGGCATGTAGGCATGTTGTTGGAAAGGTAGCTGACAATTACATCTAGAGAGAGAGAGAGAGAGAGAGAGAGAGAGAGAGAGAGAGAGAGAGAGAGAACAGGGAGTAGCATGGGCTTTTTAAACTTCAAAGTACACCTCCAGTGACATATTTCCTCCAATAAGGTCAAACCTCCTAACCCTTATAATCCTTTCAAACAGTTCCACTGCTATGGGACATAAAACCATGACAGTAAGATTTGTAAGGTAAAGCAGGTTGAGACCTGGAGACAGAGTGGGCACACATCAGAGGCTTAGACTAGTCCCAGCTCCCTGCCAGACTCCTGACTTGGAACACATGCCATGCTTCTCACATAAAAGAAACATGTCCTATGGTCACATAGGCCCAAAACAGAGTTATCCATTCTAATGAGGTACCTAGAAGGCCCAGATGGCTTAGCCAATAAGCTTCTCTTCCCAGACGTTCCTCCCTGCAAAAGGTATTTAATCTCAGGCCCACTCTGAGAAATTGATCCATGACAATAAATTGTTTAGAACCATGGACTGTCTTTTCATCAAGATCTGCCATAGGGAGCCATGAAGAAGGCATTCACCTACAGAGCCACAGGTTAATTCTCCCATAGAAGGCCTCTCTGCTGCCTTCAACCTCCCCAAGAGGCCATGCCCTGTGGCAGAACAGACTCATCCCAACACAGTGCCTAGTGACCAAACATTCAAATATATGAACCTATAGGGGTCATTCTTTTTCAAACCATCACCTTCTACTCCCTAGCCCCAATAGGTTTGTAGTTAAATCATAATGCCAAAAAAAAAGAGCATTCAGTTCAACTTCAAAATTCCCCATACCTAGTCTATCACAGTCTGAATACTGTTTAAAAGTTCAAAGTTCACAGAGAGAAGAGAGGCTGTGTCTATGCTCAGTGTTCCGACTTATGAACATCTGATGATTAGTAGCTTAACACTCCCTTAAAAAAAGTGAGCCTGAGATGAACATCAGTCCAGTGTCCCACAGACCTGAGGGAGCAGACCATGCCCAAGATGACCCTGCCTGGCACCATAATGAGTGAGTGGGGCATAGCACTCCTGAGATGATCTCAGACACTCAGAGACCCTGGGTGCCACTAAGAGAAGCAAATAAATGATGTAGAAATGGAAGAGAAAGAGAAACAGAAGGATGGGGCACAATGAAGAGAGGCAGAACTGGAGACTCAAGGACAATGAGGAACAGCCTAAAGTGAGTTGACTGTGATATCACCTGTGACCACGGTGGGGTCCTGGTCCGTGCTGCCATGGGGGCCACATCTGGGTCTATGGCCCTGCAGCAATAGGGGTCCTGTTACCACCAAAGACCAGGCAGACGCTCCCAGTCTGGCTGCTGCCCAGGGACATGTTCATGTCTGAGGGCTGTGTAGAACTGGCCCCACCCCTCAATTGGGCATCACGGGAGAGCTGGCCCTGGGGGGATAAGAGCAGGAGAGCTGACCCTGTCCCTAGCCAGCTGCAATATGTGGAATGAAGAGACCACACAAATTGTGGGAGTTGTGGGTGAGCTGCCTCTCAAAGATACAAGAGTGGGGGACCTGGCCTACCACTCACTCATCTGCCATGCAGTGGTGTGGATGAGGGAGAGATAACCTCCTCCCACTTGCCTCTCACCACCTTTGTCAGGTGGGAGAGTTGGCTCTGATGGAGTCATGAGAGCAGGAGAGCTGGCCCCACCCCTCACCTGCTGCAGTACTTGGGAGAGCAGGCCCTGTACCTCATCTGGACAACATAGCAGAGCTGACCCTGAAGGTGTGGGCGCAGGGGGGCTGATCCTGTTGGTAGAGACACAGGTAGGCTTTCCCTAAGGGTATGACCATGAGAGAGCTTGCCCAGCAACTTCTCTACCTTGTAGTGACATGGGTAAAACTCAGCCACATTCTTTGCCAAATATCATAAGATGGTCTTTATGTCACCTGCTAATATTCTTCTCCTCGGAAACTCCTTGAGCTGGGACATCATGACCTACATTGCTCTTAGCGTGCTTGTCTTCATGCTCCTTTCAGTAGGTTCCATTAAGTCCCACTTAAAGGATTCAGCTGCTTTTCTAATCTAAAGTTCACAAATCTGCATTCCACCAAGCAGCATGGTCAGGCCTGTCACAGCAGTACCCCAGTCCCTGCTTCCAAATTCTGTCTTAGTCACTGTTTTATTGCTGTGAAGAGACACCATGACTAAGGCAACTCTTACAAAAGAAAGCATTTAATTGGTGGCTTGCTTATAGTTTCAGAGGTTTATTCCATTATCATTATGGCAAATAGCACACCAGCATGCAGAACTACATCCTGATCCAGAGAGAGAGAGAGAGAGAGAGAGAGAGAGAGAGAGAGAGAGAGAGAGAGAGAGCTCTTTCTCTAACAATGCCACACCTCTCAAAGCTTGTAATGTTTTCTAACAGTTCCACCAACTGAGAACAAAGCATAGGCTCATATATTCGAATAATATGAGCCTATAGGGGCCATTCTTATCCCAACCACCACACCTAATTCTAACTAGTTGCCAGGCCTCTCCTTAAATGTAAGCTTCCCTAACTGTTCCCACTTTGTATCTTGATATAGAGTTTGCTGACTTCAAGGAACTGATGACCAGGATTTGGGTTAATTAGTTGATGATATAAAATTGAAAAGATTGCAAAGGAATGCAAAAATAAAATAACTGAACTAAAACTGAGAATCTGGATGTCAACCTCAGACTTTCCTGTGTACAGCCTGCCATGGCCTTAGGGCCTTTGCACATGAAGCTCTCTCAAGCCAGAACACTGGGCAATGCTTGTTCTCTGAACACCTTTGGGAGCCTCCACAAACCCCTTCTGATTTCATCTTATTTTAGGGGTAGCAACTAGCTCATGTTCCTAGATCTCCCTCACTATGCTGTTACCTCCTAAGAATTCAGCGCTCCTCCTGCTTCACTCCCTGCTTTGCGGGTTTCTAGATCCACCACAGATATGCTTGGAGTGAGTCAGAACTGTAGACCACGCATACATCAGGTGTGGCAGCAGCTCTGTATTCAGTATTTACAGAGTTGATATTGGATGTAGTTACTGAGTGGGCTGTGGGAACAGCAATGAAAGACAGAATTACTTGCTGATCTCCATGACTTCACAGTGATCATGACAGGCTGTGATGGTTTGAATGAGAATGGCCCCATAGGTGCTTATATTTGAATGTTTGGTCCCCAGTTGGTGGAACTATTTGAGAAGGATTAAGAAGCAATGGCCTCGTTGGGAGATGTGTGTCATAGAAGAGGAAAGATATGAAGTTTCAAAAGACTCATGTCATTCCCAGTGACTCTCTTGCTGCCTTATGGTTTTGTCTCCAAATGTGAGCTTTTCAGCTACTGCTTCAGTGCTACGCCTTCCTGTCTGCTGCCATACTTTTGGCCATGATGATCATGGACTCTAACCCTCTTAAACTGTAAGCCCCAATAAATTCTCTATAAGTTGCCTTGGTCTTGATGTTTTATCACAGTAATAGAAAAGTAACTAAGGACATGTGATCAGAGGCTAATGTCATAGAGTAAGCAACTCCAAAACACGGAGGATGAAGATAGGACTGAATGGGCCAGAGCAAAAGTGATAATATTGAGAGAGATGTGAGGAATGTCCTATGGCCAGACCACATGGTGTTGGGAAAATGGAGAGAACTTACTCTGGTGGTATGAGAGCCACAGGTAGGTGCTAAGCACAAGGGCATGGGACTGAATGTGGTGTGAGAGTAGGGATGCTGAGGAGAGCATGAGAGGCACAGGATAGGCAAGGGAGATTCTTCTGAATTGGTGACATTGGAGGCATGTCTTCACATTTGTTTCTTGTTTCCACCCTGTGTCCATGCAGATACTGTTTATTTTGGGCAAGCTGGTAATGGGAATTCTCTGACCTTGACCTCCTGACTCCCTTATCACCTACCCATCCCCCTTAAGAGGAAACCTCTTGGGGATGCAATTTCTAAATATAAATTGATCTATTTAGTCACCCTACCCCTTTGCCATATCAGGGCTATTTTCTTCTGCCCCACCCTCCAGAAACAGCCTACACTAGAGAGCTCAGAGAAGTCACTCAAAATAGCCTGTCATCAGTCGGCTCCCCATCACTATTCCTTCCTCCAGGGCTCAGCAACAGCTCTTGCTCAAGGCCTTCCATTCCCTTGCACCCTTCTATAGACTCTGGAGCTCTGTGAGGTCCTATGAGGATGCACTATCCCTTTTTGGAGCTGAGTAGAAGAAAACTACTCTTTGGAGTCCCTTCCCTGTGCCACGCCTACACTCCCCCCCCCCCATACACCATAGTGCCAAGCCTCTTGCAAACACTAGGGAATAAACAGACAAGGAACCAACAAACAACATATTGTCACCCATTGCTCATAGCACAATGCAATCCTATATTACTGAGATTAAAGGTTTCCCCCAGTACATTACGCTACCATCTCCATTCCCAAGCACCTGCATTCTGGGGTGAAGGGCCAACAAGAATTTTCAAGGGAAGATGGAATTGCTTAGAGGTCAGGAACACCAAGTCCATAGAGGGCAGCTTAGAGTGACCTGGCTAAGCACTATCTCTGATTCTGTCCCTGAACAGAGCACAGTTACTTTTCTAATTAAATGTTTCAACTTGTCAGCTAAGCAGGGAGCATAGCAGTTCCAGAGGCTTCTCTCTAGCCATAATCTAGTTATGCTACAATATTGCAGCCTGCCCTCCCATTTATTTAATTAGGAACTGCAGGTGTCATCAAGCTCCATCTCTGGGGGAGCCTAGGGTGCAGTGTGGGAGGAAGAAGCAGCCACTGCCCCAGAAGATACTGAATGCCCTGTGTTGGAGGCACTGGGTTTCATCTGTGAGCCTTCTGTGAAAGAGCCAGGACAAGGGTGAAGGATTCCAGTTCCACTGTCATTGTCCCTAGGAAATAAGAGCTGAGCATGGCAGGCAGTACAGTCCATAGAGTATCCTGTCCCAAGGGAAGGCTACAAGAAGAGTCCCCACAAGTCTGCAGGGCTAGCCAGGATAAGAATGAAGTCAGCAGTAAATAGAAGTGTACACTTCCCCAGTGTCTATCAGGGGCAGACAAATCTTCCCAGAAAGTGCCTCTGCTTCATGGCCCTGTCAAGCAGAAGCTGCCCTTACTTCTCTCAGATGGCTGCATCTGAGTCTCACCTCTCTCTCCAGCAGCAAGACCAGCAGAGAAAAGATGAGGAACTGTCTCTTTCCTTATGGAAACCAGAAGTAACATTCACTGCCAGCGGAGGGCAAGGGTTCCCCCCCCCACACACACACACAGCTCAGTTCAGAGAAGGCTATGATGGTCTTTGACTCTCACTTTCCCAACTACAAGCCAGTTGGAGGACAGAGATTGTGGTGGCTTGGATTTGAAGTGTTCTTCAGTGACCCATGTTAAAAGCTGGGTTGTAAGCCTGAGGTACTACTGAGAGTGGTGGGCATTGGAGAAGGCAGGACCTAGTAGAACATAGATAACAGAGTTACCCTCGAGCAGGCATTGGACCTTAGTTCCTTATTCCCTCTCATTGCTTCCCAGGAGATTAGTGGCCTACTCCACCACACACTCCCACTATGCTGCCACAGGCTCAAAGCAAGGGGCCAGAGAACCTTGGACTTGGACCTTTGAAACTAAGATCCACATCACATGCTTCCTTTTACATTACTCACCCCAGGCATTTGTCACAGCCACAGAAGGCTGGCAAGTACAGTGGTCTAAGGGAGAAATGGAAACTGCTAATGAGAATCACCAGGTGAGCTTTCCCACTCCTAACTGCCTCTGCCAGAGCTCCCATTGTGTGATGGTCTGTCCCCCTAGTGGATCGTGATCCATTATTTCTGATCAGCTAAAAACCATAGGCCAGCAGGCATCACCCACTAAAACTGGCACATTGTTCATGGGAATCTATACCAGCCTCGTGGCTTCTTGTGGGGGACAGTGGCAGGTCAGAGAAATATAAGAATGAGAGGAGAGTTCAGAAAAGGCACAGGTGGGCCAGGGACACTCTAATCCACAGGTGGGCCTCAATGCCTATACTCAACCCCAAGATGATGTTGTGAAAAGAGTCCAAAGTATCCATTGAGAGTCAAGATAAACTTATCTGCAAGCCCTTGTAAAATCAAAAAGAAAGTAAGTACTTTCTAGATACATTGAAACCTCATTGCAGTAAGATTACACCATCACTGCTCCTCACCAGGCAGGCCCAACAGATGCTGTCCAATTTGGGCATAAATAATATCTCCTGTAAATTCTGCTAGCAAGGAGTCAGACCAGTGTCCGCAGTGTAGGTATAGAAGATGCCATGGACCCTGGTTCATCTGCATGCCTTGTATACACATATACCTAGTGCAACTTTGCTGAAGTCCATGGTTATTCAGAAACCAATCTATGCTAGCCTTCTAGGAGACCTGCCTCAGAGATGGTGACAGCCACTGTGTCCCAAGTATTCACTGCAACATTACTTAAATGGCCTCAAACCACATTGTTTTCAATGTTCTATGCCTAGCAATCAGCAGAGCAAAGCAGGATCCCTCCGAGAAATATCACAGTAGGAGTTTGGAGGTCAAGGAAAAACAGCTGGCCTTTTTCCAAACCAGCCTTGAACTGATTCTGTTGCCTCTCCCTTCTGAGTTCTGGTATTAGAAGTAGGAGCCATCAGTTGGCTAAGTGCCTGTAGCACTAACATACAGAGCCAAGATCAAATCCTCGGCACCCTTGAAAATCTGGATAGATCAGTACAGTCTACAACTGGGGACCCTTAGAGCAGGATGGGGCCCAGACAGGACAACCTCTGGATATTAAAAGCCAGTCTGATTAGCTGCATCCATGAGCTCCACGTTCAGGGAGTGATCTATCTCAAAACCTAAGGTGGAGAAACATCAGGGAAGATACCTGATTCTGAAGTTTGAAAATTGAAATATGAACACACACACACACACACACACAGAGAGAGAGAGAGAGAGAGAGAGAGAGAGAGAGAGAAGAGGAAAAAATTCTGTTGGATAGCAAACTGTTTTCTATGTTCTGAATGTGCTAATTGGACCCAATAGGGCTTAAAATTTTAAATTAAAACACAATTATGGCAAAAAAAAGGAGGAGGAGGAGGAGGGGAGGGGAAGAGGAAGAGGAAGGGGAAGAAGAGGAAGGAGGAGGAGGAAGAAGAGGAAGAGGAGGAGGAGGAGAAGAGAAGGAAGAGGAAGAGGAGAAGCCATGACTTGCAATAAGGTTTTCTACAAGTCTGAACAGACTTCTGTTTCCTAAAGGGTCTCCTGGTTCTCAGGGATGGCTGCCCTTTCCAACCTTCTTAATGAAAAGCACAACACCCTCTCCTCTCTTCAGGTCAGAAACCTAACTTCCTGATCCTTCTTGTTCCCTCACCCAAGTTAGCACTGGGCTAGGTGCTCCTGAAGGGCCTGCCTTCTTTATAACTCACTATAGAGTCACCGTTCAGTCTTCTGGGAGAGCCACAGTACTACAGTGCTAGCCACTGACCACAGAAGGACCAGGAGCTGTAGTGAAGGTTAGAATAACTGTAATCATCTTTCAGGAGCACCAGCTTCATTAGTATAAGAAACAAAGTTTATCAAGGGCAACTGTCAGTATCCCTGCAATCTGGGAGAACAGAGAATAGGAAGAGTTCCAGTTCTACGACTTCTCATCTCAGGGACCTGTCAGCTTGTGGTTTTGGCATAGGGGTGCTTTGAAAGGCTGGGCATCTTGCTGATGCCCTCATGACTGGAATCCTGCTGTCTGCAAACCTCTTTCCTGCACTAGATGGAGAGTGCTGGCCCAGGCATGCCAGACACACAGAAGCCTGGTCTTCCCGCCTGGCTGGTCCTGCGGCTGTTTGAGTCTATGCCTGCTGATTCCCAACATCGATGGCAGGATCTTGAGAGCTCAGCATTCTCTAGTTTGTTCCTTAAAATGCAAGGGGACATGTGGAATGGACTTTCTCAAGTGACTTTGAAACATACAGGACATTGCTCTTAACTGTGGTCACCCTGCAGTGCCACAGCTCTGCAAGCAGATTCTTCCTATCTAAAACTCTATGCCCTCTCATTAACCCTTCCTTCTTGAAGTCTCCTCCTGAGCCTCTAGCCACCATCTTCTGCTGTTCGCTTCTGGTTTGGCCTCCTTAGGTTCAGCATAAGTGAGACAAGGCAGAATTTCTTTCTAAGTTGATAGACATGATGCATGAAAACCATCCCACAGTTTGTAGATATAGCTATACAATATGTGCACACCCCATAAATCACTCAAATGACTGCCAATAAAAAATGACCCTAAAGAACATGTAGTTAAAATACCATCTAGGTTCTGTGGCTACCTCTGTTTTTACCTCGCTTACTGAAACCACTTTCTTCTCTTGTCCAGGGTGTTACTTTCAGGCCTGAAGGCAGTGGCAAATGCTTAAATCACAAGTGGCAGTCCTCCTGGTCACCCCCTTCCATCTCCCTTCACCTCCCCCAACTGACTAGTTTAGTTAGTCCCTGTGTGTCATGCTGGAGTACAAGATATGTGGTCGTTGCTTCATCCAGTTTCCTGTTATGTAGTAAGTAGTTCCTGGATTCTCCAAGGCATGATCACATCAGTCATTATGGCCATGATTATGGGTTTTAGGTTACTGGAGAGTATCTTTCTAGATTGACTGAGGGAAAATTCCTGAATCTAGTGCCCATGATGTTCTGTGACAGTGTTGGCTCTCTGTCTGGGGCCCAAGGTGAAGAACAGATGGTACAGAAAGGTGACTTTCTGGTCACTTTAAATTGGCTAGACTCTATAACGATGAAGAAAATGGAGGACTCATAGATATGCAAGTCAGGACTACAGCAGCTTATATCTTGCTATACACTTCGCATTCAGGCCAAAATCACTAGCTTTGGCATTGCCTCTAGAATCTATGGTGGTGTTGTACTTTATATCTACAGTTTATACTTCTGCAATGTGTCTGCAGAACCTCCAGCAGCCTCTTCCTCCTGTAGATGAACAGCCCATAAGCTGCTGTGGTCTCTCTGACCTGTGTGCTTCATCAACACTGACTACTTCATCACTCTCCATGCTACTGGGGCTAACTAAATAAAAAATAAAAAGGAAAAATCAAAATTAAAAGTTGAAAGAAAAAAAACTAAAAATAAAACTCAAAGTCCCAATTCAGCAAAGTAAAGTAGCCACAAGTCCCACTGACTGAAATTCAGCCTGGCCTGGCTCTTACAGACATGGCGCTTGTAATCCCCTAGTTGGCTCTTTCTAATGACAAAGCAGGAAACAGACCAATCATAGCTTGATATATCCAACAGCAGTCATCTCTCCTTTTGACTTCAAGGGGAGTTCAAGTGATGATGATGATAACAACAACAACAACAACAATGACGACCATGAGAGCTTTCACATTAGTGGATCATGGAGACTGATAGTCACTTGTTTGGGGAGTCAAGTCAATAGGCTGCTCCAATGTCCTTTTCAATTTTGAGTCTGAGAAGCTATAAACTTTGCTGTAAAACTTTATCATTCTACATACAGTATCCAACTGCTTTCATCATACCATCCTGACTAGTGTCAGAAGGATGGTAGCGCCTCACTAACTTTTTGCTACTATCACAGTTGCCATCTCCTAAGATACCACAGGGCACATTACTAACATCTAAGGGGCTAGAAGGAAAGTTTTCCCTGAATTCCTTAGAAGGTCCTTATCAGACTTCCTACCAAAAACCTTGTTACAGAAGGCAGTGGGTTGATACTTTCATGGTGATGAAAGCCAAAACTAACAGTGAAGAATCATTCTGCCAGAGACATGGTCCTTCCAGTAGGACTGAGAGATGGAGCATTTCCACATACCCTTTTTCCTCTGTGCTACTATAACAAAATGTCCTAGACTGGGTAATTTGTAATCAATAGAAATTTACTTCTCACTATTTTAGAAGTCCAAGACCAAGGCACTCAGGAACTCAGTGCATGGAGAAAGTTCTCTTTCTCTCTCTGATGGGGCATTGTTTCCTCATCTGGCAGAAGGACTGATCTCAAGTCCTTTTCCAAAGGTAACACATTCCATGCCAGAGGGCAAAGTGTCATTGTGTCATCATCTCCTAAGGCCCTTTAGGACTCTTCCCCTAGAGGTGAGGTCTCAGTGGGGAGTTTGAAGAACACAACCATCCTAACACCAGCACCAGACAAGTAAGACTTGGCATTATTTGTCTCCTCAAGTTGCCCCTTGCATGAAAGGAGTCTTTAGGTTGAAGTGAAGGACATTTGACAGCAATTAAGAGCATAAAGACTTAAAGGCCACTGGCAAAGTAAACAGTAGTGTTTGATTTTGTTTTTTTTTTTCTTTGACATGATTCACGAGATAATATAGAAACATGAAACAAGTGTAAAGCTGATGCTGGATTCCTCATTGCAAATACCTGTAACTCTGTGACATTGTTAAGTGAGAGGTTAGGATAGAGATGTCCAAGAACACTGTTCCATGTTCCAGAAGCTATACGGAAGAGTGGTGATCACCAAATAAGTGCACCCTTTTGGGAACCACAAAACAAACACACAAACAATCTAACACAACTATACAACACACCTAAGACCAAAGGGACAGGAATAGAATGTCTCACCATAAAAATAAGCTGAGTAGAACAGAAGACAATCCTGTAGGGAAAAAGGAGCAAAGACATAGAAAACAAGAAAAAAATGGCAGAAGTCCTCACTTACAGGGAACTGATTAAGTAGAAATAGCACAGATCCTACCAGCCTAAGTAGGATCTCGGGAAATATGTCCTAGGCAAAGGGAATGACAAGGACAGAGGTCCTGGGCATCCATGAACTCAGAGCAGGAAGGTCAGAAAGCCAAAGTGTGATGACCAGAGAGCGAATGGAGAGATCAAAGACATTCTGAGGATGGGACATTCTTGTTTCTGTGTGAAGTGGGGGGAACTGAGGCTCGGGGAAATAAGGCCCTTAAACAGAGTCACCATCTCTAAATATGTTCTTAGTGAAACTACAAATGAGAGCTACAAGGTTTTATATACAGTCAAATCTCCACTGAGTCATCAGTAGGCCTCCCATCCCACCAGTCTCTCTGGAACATCTCCTATGCAGGCACCAGACTATTCTAAACACATAAGTGGCTTTTTGCCTCATTTGAATTTAATTTGAATCTGATTCCTGAAATGTATTTCTACCTATGTTAAGGAATGGGCCAGCAGTGCCCCCAGAAGCAAGCAGAACACACACACACACACACACACACACACACACACACACACACACACACTGCATTATACATCAGTGTGGTTTTCCTGTACCTATTTCATACTAGATGGAGGTAGGAGGATCCTAAGATTCAAGGAAGCCAATAAACTGACAAGACTCAGAAAATGCAGAAATTTTGACTTGGAAAGCTCAGAAACTTATAAAACACACGAATTCCACTCATGAGGTTCTTGAAGAAGAAGAAGAAGAAGAAGAAGAAGAAGAAGAAGAAGAA
>NC_034591.1:107802951-107829680 GCF_900095145.1 Mus pahari
AGTAGTAGTAGTAGTAGTAGTAGTAAATGATTGAAAACTACTCAGTGCAGCACAGGTTGCTCCAGGGATGTTGTTTTTATGAACTGTCATCCACACTGGGGTGATTAAGATGTCCAAGCATCACCCTGTAGGTAAATACAGTAGACTCAATGGTTCACTAGAATATTGATTTGGAGGGAAATTTTGTTGGGCTGTCATCGCTGCACTGTCTGGAGTGAATAGGTGTTTTTTCCATATCTCCCCAGGAGAAGTCACATAACATGGTTGAAGACCCACATTGCTCTGGCCCTATCTAGCACTCTAGATATAACTGAAAGGAATATTAATGAAATGGAAGGCCTTCCTGAGAAAACTGCTCAGGGTGTGGTGCTGAGAATCTAGAAAACAGAAAGTAAAAAGCCAAGCTGTGGAAAGAAGAATGTACCCCAGAAACTTCAATCAGGCTTACAGAAGGAGTGTAGGATGCATGGTGGAGAGACAAATGGAAACTCTGCAGCACTTTCTGTTCCAGACAACAGGGGGTCCCTCAAACCCTCAACAAGACCAATGGAAACTCTAGCACTTTCTGTTCAAAACAACAGGGGGTCCCTCAAACCCTGCTCAGATATTCAAAGAGTTGTGGCAGCAAAAACTAGTTGGGAAAGGAAGAGGAGAAAGTAGCACAGAAACTGAATGTGACGCATACTATGTGCTGTCCCCACTTGTTTGTTTGTTTGCCTTGGTGGTCCATGGGCATGGAGGATGGAATCCTTACTCCCACATTCTCATGGAGCATATACATGTACACTATATCCACTGGGTTCCATGGCCTTAGTGAGAATAAGGCGTGAACACAGTATGTGTGCAATAAAGACTCCTAATTTAGTGTGAACTCTGAGTTTATGCAGTGTTGGATCCAAGTTGACAAAAAAGTTTCGAGAACAGATATAAATTCAGAATTGTCTGACCCCAGTGCCTGCACTGATTCCATATAATGCTAAGCCATGTCTGTGCACACTATGTGATAGTTTCTGTCTGAAATGCACCCTAAAAGCTTATATGTTACAGGTTTGGTCCCAACATAACAGTCAAGTTTCCGAGGTGGAACCTTTGGAGATGTAAACCATAGTTTTATGTCAATTTGACACAAGTTAAAGTCATCTGAGGGGAGGAAACCCCAATGTAAAAAATGCCTCCATAAGATTGGGCTGTAGACAAAACTGTAAGACATTTCTTAATTACTGATTGATGAGGGGGGCAGCACATTGTGGGTGGTGCCACTCAGGGCTGGTAATCCTGGGATCTATATGAAAGCAGGATGAGTAAATTATGGGGAGCATGCCAGTAAGCAGCACTCCTCTATAGCCTCTGCATCAGCTCCTGCTTCCAGGTTCCTGCCCTGTTTGAGTTCCTGTCCTGACTTCCTTCAGGGATAAATGATGATGTGGAAGTGTAAGCCAAATAAGCCATTTCCTCCCCCACTCGTCTTTAGTTATAGCATCAACACAGCAATAGAAAGCCTAACTAAGACAGAAGGTGACTGGATCATAAGGGCTGTGACCTCATCGCTGGATTAATCCATTTATAAATTTGTAAGTTAACAGGCTATTGAGAGGTGGTGGAAACTTTAGGAGGTGGGACCTAGCTGGAGGAAGTATGCTGCTCCAGCAGGTCCCTGCCTGCTATGTTTCCCTCCATATTCTACCTAACATTAAAGAACTGCCTTAATGTTCTGTTTGTCAGAGGCCCAAAACAATGAGGTCATATACCATGGATTATCCTCTGAAACCACAAACCAAACCAAATCTTTCCTACCTCTAAAGTATGTTTCTCGGGTACTTGTCACTGCATGGAAACTGACTTACACTCATCTCAAGGCCACTGGCTCAGTCTTCATTTGGTTACTATGGGCAAGGCTACAGAAAAAGCCCCAGCCTGTTTCTCTCTGGTCTCCAAAGCCAAAAGCATGGCTCTATTTACCTGTCATGGAAAACTCTCCTACTGCATCTGTCAGTTCTCATATTGACCTTATGAGGGAAATGAAGAATATATTCTCTTCTGGGGTTTAGAGGTGAAGAAAAGGGCCCAGATAATTTAACAGGCCATCTTGGATGAAGCAAGAGACATGCTCACCAAAAGTCCAACTGTTTTCACTAACACAAAGCTCAGCTTCTCCAAGAAAAGCCCACTCACTTTCCAGATGAGTAGTCCTCCAGCTCCTGTTTCCAACCCTGAGTTGCTTGATGCTACCTTTAGAAAACAGGTCACAGTTCAGAGGCCCAAACTAGAGGGACAAACTGCATGGAACCTCATTATTCAGTATTTTCCTAACCATCAGCAGCAAATTTTCCACACATCCATGAGCTCATACTTAAGAAGTAGGCACATGTTCAACCCTGGACAATGCCTGTGATGGAGAGATGAAGCCATTCCCTCAAGAGGCTCTATCTTACAATTATGCAGGAGTTTGATAATACAAATTTCTGGGTCCCTGGCCCTCGGAGTCTGAATTTCCAGCAAGTACAATGGGCCCCCGTACCATGCATGCCAGGCTTTACAGTGAGACATGCAGGTTCTGTACTAGGAGGCTGCAATGTTTGAGATGAGCTATGTGTCATTCATTGCCCTCAACTTCCTTGAGCTGAAGGAAGAGAGCAATCACAGATGTCTGAAGGGTGGGGTGGGGTGGGCTGTGCAATATGTTAGGTAGGCTGTGCAGATGAGGCACATCCCTCATTGAATATTATTTAGTCCTCTTCCTGAGCACAGGCAGCAAAGTTCATTTCAAAGGTTTGACAGGCAGCCAGTAAAAGAAAAGGTGCAAGGTTGACCTGTGCAAAGTGTTTGCATTTTAAACAGCCTCAGCGGCCCTCTTTCCTGCCTGCCTGCATCTCTCCCTTCCTCTAGAATCCAAATTCTACAACCCTCTCTTCTCCCAAGCTGCCCTCCCTCCAATAAAACATCATTAGAGGATTCAAATTCAGGGCCTCCAGAGCTCTCTCTAAATGGAATCAAAAGTAGACACATGGTCCCAGGAACAATGACCAAAGTCCTGCGTTTGCAAAATTGTTCAGAAAAAAAAAAAAAAATGAGTCATTTCATTTGTGGAAAATGAATACATCTGATCTTGCAACGTTTTTGCCTGGGGAAAAGTGGTGCACATGAATTTCCAAACACGCTCATGCCCAAAACAGCTCTCTGCTAAAGAGGCTTAGAGAATCTGCCAGAAGGCGGCAGCTTGCGTCATGGGAATTCAGGAAGAGTACCCTCACCCAAGTAGAGCCCCAGACAGAGTGAGGTGTCCTGGCTATGGGTATGTGACCTTCATTCTGAGCAAAGACAGTTATCTCTTGGCATCTACTGCATCTGCCTTAAGTGGCAGGCAATGTGAGAGGATCGTATACAGCCTGCTCACTGTCCATGGGAGAAGCCCACACCCCAGACACCAATCAGTCCCAACCCCATAGTCAAAAATTCCTTCCTCTTTAGGCCACTTTATTTTTAGCTAGCTGTTTGAATGAATAGTATAGACTACTGTTCATACAGGATGATCACTAGGTACATGCCAAGGCGGCTCCTAATCCTAGCTGCCAAAGAGGTCATCTTACTAATGTCTTTATTTCTTTCCACCTCCTGTATTGTCTCACATCTATCCTTTGTTGTGGAAAGGGAGCTACAGATACACAGGCTCTTTCCCCCTGCCATCTCCTTAACCACTTGTTCCTTCTGAGCTTTTCTTCCCCCAGTACAAGAGCTTCCTTGTTCCTCACACAGTAGGGCCACTTTGGCTGCTTCACTGATTGTCTCATCAAGTTGTTCTAGTCACCCATCTGATCCTTCCTTCTGTCTCCACCCAATCTCTACCAGGATGTCTCCCCTCTTTGATATCAGCTCCCTCTGTTATCAGCCTGGATAGTGGATGGTCTGTCCCAGGCTAATCTCCTAAGCACTACACATAGCCCTTTTAGGACTCTCCCTTTGGCCCTTCATAATGTGTCTCTACTTCCTGATGGATGATGGTTCGGGGGCTCTAAAAACAGTACTTTTATTTCACAGACTCTCTCCCTAACTGCTGCCCATCGACTCAGGAGATAGTCACTCTGCCCTCCATGTGTCATCTTCAGGGTACCTGGAAAACCCTTCAACACTGACACCCCAGTTCCACCAAGCTGGACCTAGAACCACATACCAGCCATCTTAGCCATCACCGGGAAACCTAGAAGTCCATCAGCTCCCCAAAGGGTTCAGAGCCCACAGGCTCTTAAATTGCCTCGTAGCCTCTCCTCCCTATCATGATGGTCTCTATGACCCTTTTGCTTCCCTGACTCCTGAGCTGAGATACAGAGCTCTTATTCAGTCCTGCCCCTCCCTTTGGCCCAGTCACTGTTCCCACTGCAGACAGTACACCATGTTTATTAAGTAGGGTGGGAAGGGACAGAAAACTTCCTGCATTCCCTGCCTCATGGAGATGTACCCATGTGTTAGTCAAGTGGTGAGAGTCTGTACTAAACCAAACATCCTAAACATTGTGCCCAGCCCAGCCACAACAGTGACAGTGTAGAAACTTCTGGTCCTAAACTAGCCAGTTTCAGCACAGGAGGAAACTAGCAGCCTTAAAAAGGAGAGAAAACTACCACTGCACATACTCTAGAACTTATTCTAAACCAGGAAAAACCCACACAATAAATGAAGGTCTATGTGCTCCTAGATAACATGCCAGAGCCCCTGGGGCAGCAGGCCAGGGCTGGATAGTGGCCGGGGGGGGGGGGCAGAGGGACCCATAGGGAAGAAATTAAAGCACATAGTTTCTGAGGGCCACTCCGGAGAAAGAAACACAGAAAAGGTAGATGAAACACATACCTGATGCTGCGAGAACTTTCTTCTTCAGACCTGCAATGAGAAGAACACACACTTAGACACCACATCCTTCATTCAAGTGACCCATAGGATACTACTTGCAGAGAAACAGACCTCTCAGCTATTCCTGAGGCCTGTACCCAGCACAGCAGAATGCTAGCAGGGCCAGCCCCTGCACAGCCTGTGTACATCTCATCTGACTCCACCTTGGAACCATCCCTCCTACAACTCTTGGGGCTTTGTACCTTTTATTATTTTGACCCATGTCATCCTAGGACTTGGTGGCAAACTCTGAGAAGCTTCTTGTTCAGAAATGCTACACAGGGCACATACCAGAAGCTAGATAAATGAATAAGGAAGAGGCTGAAGACCTCCCTCTGTCCCCAGGAGTCCCCAGAGTGATTCCCATTGACATCTCTACGTTCAAGAACCCAGAAATCAATGACAGGTACTTCTCAGAACAAACAAGACTAAATGTCAAGAACTTAGATATTAGATTCTATTGCACAAATCTAACAGCGTCACCTTCTTTCTCCACTAAAAGAAGGTGAGTTGGGGTTAAATCTCATAATGACTGAAGTCCTGATTTGGTATCCCAGATGACCTTGAACAGCAGGCTTCCTGGGTTAAGGAGAAAACACCACAGCACACATTCAGGAATTTAATATCTGGCTGCTCCAATCTGGATTTAATTGCCAGCAAGCAATGAGAAATAAAAACGTACTTAACTGAAGCCAGATAGCTTATCCTTCTGCCCAAGGCCTGTCCAGCAATATGACCAGCAGAAGCTAGAGTATTAGTGGAGAACTCTTCAGCACACACAGGACCAAGACAGCTTCCCCAGCAATATGCCTTTCTGACCAGTCTCAGCCTTCTCCATAAACTATCCAGTAACAATGAGAAGTAGAGCAGGTACAGTGTCCCCTTTATCTGTGGTGGATGCATACTGAGGCCCCAGAAGATCACTGAAACCACAGTTGGTACCAACACCTATGTGATAATTAATCTTGACTATCAGTTTACTGTAATTAGATACCTCAGATTACTAAAACACACTCAAGGGTGTCTGTGAGGGTGTCTCCAGTGGTGATTAGAAAGTTCTGATCTGATCCACTGATAGATTCAAATTTGGGATGTACTGGAGCTGCACAAGGTGGGGCCTGGTGGGAGGAAGTGGGTTACTAGGGCTGTGCTTTTGAAGGGAGTGTGTGGAACCTTGCCCTGGTCCTGGTCCTGGTCCTGGTCTATCACTCCTCTTGGCTTCCTGGCCACTGTGATGTGAGCAGCTTTACTCCTCTACACCCATCAGCCATGATGTTCTGCCTCACCACAGTCCAGAACAGGGCAGCCAGCTCACTATTGATGGAGCCCTCTGAAACCCTGAGCCAGACTAAATCTTCCTTCCTTTAAACTGTTGGCTTTAAACATTTGTCATGGAGATGAAAAGTCTAACCCTTGCTATAATTTAGTGTCTTTTTCACTTTTATGGGACACATAGGCATCATGGCCATAAATTCTGAAGTTTGAGGGATGACAGAAAACACACAATTTCTTTTTCTTTCCCATGACTGCAGACAAATGTTTCATTCTTACCATACCTCTGCTATGATTTTAATAGGTCAAGAACTTTGCCCTTACCACTAGCACTAGACCTGATAATTGGGATCACTAATAAGGGACAAACAAGGGGAGTATATATAGCATGGAGACACTGGGCATGTCCTAGGCAGGATGAAGCAGGATATAAGATCCTATCACACTGATCAGTGTGTAATTATAAACACAGCATGAGGGCTGAAGAGGAGGCAAAGTGGGTAAGTGCCCTTGCTGCTCATCCAGAGTACCCAAGTCCAGTTCCCAGCTCCAACATCCAGTGGCTCATAATTCCTGTAACTCCAACTTCAGAGGATCCAATGCCCTCTTCTGGACTATGTGGACACTTGCACACATGGCATTCCCCACACACATATGAATAAAAATAAATATTTTTAAAGGACAAGGCATTTTTTTGTTAATACACAGAATAATTATTTTTCTGGAAATTTTCATTTAATATTTTTGGATTGTGGTTGAGCATAGCCAACTAAACCACAGAAAGCACAGCCTTAGATAAGGAGGAACAACTGAGGTTTCCAGCAATAAATGTTCCAGGTGCATAAGTACTACTAAAAAGACACTGGCCTCCTAGCAGCAATTAGGCATGAGTATTAGCAAGGGTCACACTGGTCTATACAAGCAGGGGAGGTGATCATGGGATGTGGGAATAGTCAAATTTCCCAAGTGGTCCATCCCCTTGCTCCAGACGCCTAGGCACAAGTCCAGATGAACACTAGAGAGCTGAAGACTCTATGAATCCATTCTAAGCCTGAAGACAAGTCCATCACAGAATGGGAAAGGCAATACCCAAGGGCAGAGACCAAAAGTTCTTGTACTTTACTTTGTTTCCATTTGATCACAGCTAGGAGAGAAGAGAAAGTATGCAGGGAATAACAAAGGGAGAGGGAGAGAATGAGGACAAATGTGTCATATGCACATGTGCTTAGGTACATATCTCAATCCAAGGTTGCCCTGTCTTGCGAGCCTCTGGGGAGGTCCATACTGGGAGTGTCTGAAGCTTCCTGTCAAAGCCTCAAGGCTGAGTTCAGGTTTTCCATCCAGCACTACTACAGCCCAGCATTACAACAACACCCTCTCCCTAGTGCCTGGGACACTGTGATGGTTTAAATAAAAATGGCTCCCATAGGCTCATATGTATCTGAATGCTTAGTCACAGGGAGTGGTACTATTTGAGAAGAATTAGAAAGATTAGGAGATGGATTGTTGGAGTGTGGCCTTCTTGAAGGAAGTGAGCCACTGGAGTGGGTTTTAAGGTTTCAAAAGCCTATGCCAGGTCCAGTCAATCAATATATTTCTCTCCCTTTCTTCCTTCCTCCCTCACCTTCTTTCTCTTTTTCTCTCTCCCTTTCTTCCTTCCTCCCTCACCTTCGTTCTCTTTTTCTCTGCCTGTGAATCAGGATGTAGCTCTCAACTACTTTTACAATACCAAGTTTGCCACTCCTGCTGCCATGCTCCCTGCCCAATGATGATAATGGACTAAACCTCTGAAACTGTAAGCAAGCCCTCAATTAAATGCTTTCTTCTTTAAGAAATTACCTCGGCCATGGTGTCTCTTCCTTGGTCATGGTATCTCTTCACAGTAAGAGAACAGCAACTAAGACAGGCAGAGCTCTCTGGTCATGCTGCCACTGAACTCCTGATATAACAAACTGAGATGGTCTCCTCTTTCTATGCCTCTTTCTTTCTGAAACACCATGCACTCGACCTCTCTGTAGTTCAACCTTTTCCTGTTCCCCTCAAAAGTCTGGTACCTAAGCTGGGGTCTTGAACCCCACAAAGTCATAAGGAAGTAGTTTAGGTTGTTGCACAAACACAGATAGGTCCTATATGTTGCCACACATTAAAAACTAACTCTGAGCAATTCCATATGTCCTCTGGTGGTGGCTAACTGTGGTTATCAATTTGTCTGGATCTGTGTGCTTCTTAGTTTTCATTGTCAAAATGACACAACCTAGAGTCAAGTGGAAACCTCAATTGACAAATTGCCCAGATCAGACTGGCTTATGGCCAAAGTATAAGAGGCAATGTCTTGATGGATGATTGATGTAGGAGGTCTCAGACAATTGTGGGCAGCACCATCTGTAGGCAGGTGTGTCTAGTAAGCAGCATTCTTCCACGGTTTCTCCTTCAGTTCTGCTCCGACTTCTCTTGATAGATTGTGACCAGGGAGTTGTAAGCCAAAATAACTCTTTCCTCCCACAAGGAGCTTTTGATCAGAATGTTTTATCATAGCAACAAAAAGCAAACTAGGACACCTCCATAACCTGGCTCCCCTTAGTGTTTGTGAGTCCCACTATGATTGCATTGTATACTGTCAGGAACCTTGGTCACTCTCTTTGAAATCACAACCAGTATGATCTCTGTAGGAAAGTCTTTTGTGTGAACTCCTTGGTACTGCTTTCAGGATGTCTCCAACTGTGGGTGCAGTTCAACAAACATGAAGATGGCAGGCATTTGCTATCTTAGTAATTTTGAGGTCCTGTATCATGCAGCCATAGATGACTTGCACATGGCTCCTTCCATTACCTCCCTCATAGCACCCTGAAGGCAGCTTCCACCTAGCTCCCACTTGAGGCTCTCTCACTGCTGCCTGTCCACTCAGTAAATGCCCATCATGTCTACTGTGCAGCCCCAGGGCTCACACAGACAGAGACTTCTTGTTATGTTGCTGAGTTTCAGCAAGGCCAGTTCAGTCAGGAGCCCTAGCAACCTCGGATGCTGCAAAGCCAGGAGATGCCAGGTAACAAAGCAGAGCTCTTAGCTGCTGGTCTGTCTAGGATACTACCCAGTACTGCTCCAGATTGGCTTCCATGTGGATTCTAAAGTTATTTAGCCTGTGTGAGACTTAGTTTCCATATGGATTTTAGAGGGGAAAAAAAACCAATTAGTCTTCAAGAATATAATAAAGAGAAAGCCCAGATGCTCAGCACACAGTAGCTGCCAGCAAGCTGTGTTATTTGCCACCTGTCTGCAGGTAAAATGGAGAGTATATGGTGTTCCAGGTATGAAGCTGCTTTGTGGCTGCTCTGTGGCTGATTATGGAGCTTACAAAGATAGTGGAGACTTCTGAAACAGTTCCAGCATTTGAAGAGCTAGACCACACATGGGCCTGACATGGACCAAGTCAAGACACATCTGTGGTGGGAAGTTATGGCAAAACAGCTCATTCCTCATCTCACATTTGCAGGATGGCCCTGAGTTGAGTCGCACTGCTAGTTCAAGAACAAAAGCAGCAAATATAGAAACAAGAAGCTGAAAGCTGTGGAAACTCTGAGGAAGATGAGCTCTCTTTGATTCATGTGTAGGTATATACATGCATGTGCCTGTATGGGCATGCATCTATGCATGAGGGGTAATATGTGAGCTTAAAGGTAGGCATGTGTGCCTGTGTGGGTATGGGTCCATGTCTTCATTTTGCATAAGTATGCACATTAGCATACATATATGCCAATTCATGTGTGTGTTTGATGGCTGCATAGATATAAATGTATGTGGAGGATTGATGGCTGCATAGATATAAATGTATGTGGAGGAATATGCATTGTGCCTGTGTGGTATGTAGTACGTGTGTACTTGACTATGGTTCTGTCATCAATGAACATAAGAGGCAGCAGAAGATTAAAAGCATTCCTGAACCTACTGGCTCCTTCCAAAGATGATAAGCACTCAGAATAGGATGGATTTCTAAATTGAAGGGATCAGGTGATAGGTCACAGCAGCTACCCTCACACTTGCTGACAGGTCTTAAGGCCAAGATGATCCATTCACTGTACATGTGCTGAGGTCCTAGATGCTATAGTTTATGTTGTCTGAGAGACCAGGCGGTGAGCAGTGATTTGAAAGGGGAAGGACAAGGACAAAGTGGAGAAGAAGGTGGGTCAGACCAGCTAGTATCAAGTTGTCTTCATGCTTCATCTGTTCAGGGCTTCAGCCAGCAAAGGCGACGATGTGCTGGCAGTTGGCTGTTCAGGCTGGTATACACTGGCATGCCCAGTCCTTGTGAGCCTTACTAGACTTCAGCCTCTGCAAACTGAAATCTTTATTTCCAAGGCAGCTGGGATCTTCATGGGGGCTCTGCAGCTCTGAATAAATGTCTATACAAACAAGGAGGTCCACATGAGCAACACAGGGTAGCACAGAAAGAGACTCCGGGTGGCAGAAGATACAAGTGTCTGCTTCTCATATAGCAGCTGACACCAGGGTCCATGCTTGAACGTCACAGTCTGTGGGATTCCATGGCAACAGCCGGGTGGGTAAGTTGTTCAGGCTGGTCTGTTCTCTGCTATGGGGAATCCAAACTTGATCCCCTTGAGTACTGGCATCTCAGTTCTAACACCCACAAATAATCCCCCGTAGGCAAGAAGGGATTCTGCCATCTGCAGGGAAGTGCCAGGATTAGTATAAATTCAAGTCTGAAGCTACCACCAGTCTTAGCCTAAGAAAAACAAGTAAAAATCAACTGTAATCTGCCACATGAGGTCATTGCTGTTAAACTCTTCAAGTCCATGGCACACTGGCTTTCCTACACATCTTTTGCCGTAGTGGAAGTGATGCAGCTGACTAGGTTCTGTTCCAGTCTTACTCATATGATGCGAATTAAAGCAGCATTTATGTCACCTTGACCTGGATGCTCCCTCAGCCTCTCAGACCAAGGTTTGCCCCTCTCCATCTACTCTGGAGCACTTCGCCCTGAGCACTCAATCCAAATTCTGCCCCAATACTCAAAGCCAGGAGACTCAGATCTGTTCCCCTCTATTCCCCTGCCTCTTAGGAGTCTGATAATTTCTCTGGCTGCCTGTTTGGCCACACACACTCCACTCTATATCCCCCACTGCCGGCACCCCAAACTTAGAAACTGCTGTCCCCCTGCCCGGGAGCTGCTCCAGGCTCTTGAATTAAACACTTCTCTTCTATCATTCACACTCCACTCCAAATACCTCCTCCTAGGATCCAGGCCCTCCCTATTTTCTCCTCTCAATAGATTGGTTCATCTAATTATGATTTCCCCACCACATTCCCCCACCTTGTCTTTACAGGGACATATGATACTCTGAAGTAAGCTATCCTAGTTGCCAATGTGCTACCATTTTCATCAGATCATCAGGACCCACTTGCTAAATATTATCATGGCTGGGTTTGTGGACTACTGGCTTCCCTCAGAGAAGGAGGTGTGGGGAAGGTCATTGGACCCTTACCTGATTAGCCAGCTATTCCTCCCAGCCAGCTATATGCAATGAGGCCAACAGCATGTGGCCTCAGGAACTCAGGGAGGGGACAGGATATATAAAATGGGGAAGACTAAGGGAAGAGGGCTCCATCTATGTGCCTCTGGGGAAGCCATCATCCCTGCTGAGGCAAGACTTTCCAGTGTGGACTCTCTTGGAGTGGGAGCACTCATAATCTTGTAAGTAACTTCACACCTAAGCTCTGCAAGGAAGCCCAATTAACTCATTGGCTTCTCAGAGTGAACTTGAGTGGAATCATGCCTGCTTTTCATTCGGACGTTAGGGAGGGTAAAAGATGTTGTATATAACTTGCTCATTTTTGGATGCACCCCATTTTCTGAGCATAAATACAATGCAGGGGACATCTTGGTGCCTGACAGTCCAGTCCCTGCTTCTAATGATGACCTCAAATAGTGGGCTCAGAAGTATAGCTCAAACATGCTCACAGTCCTCACCATGTTACATCTCAAAGAGTCTGAACTAAAGACATGGCAGCAGCACCACCAGCCCTGGCCATGAGTAAACAGCATCCAGGTCAGCACTGCCCAGCCGTCATCCAGGGATCAAACGTAAGTCCAGAAAGCCTGGATACGCCCAGATGTGCATTTCCAACAAGTTTCCAGAAGAGGCCTCTGGCAGCCCGTCTGCATGCTGCCTTCTGGTTTGAACAGTGGTCAGTGCCTGGGCTACACATTGACACAGCCCCTTGTACTATGCCCCTGTCCTCCTCACTGCCCTCTCCTGGCCCACTGGCTACAGACCTAGCAGGAAATGCAAGCTGTTCCCCACCTTACTGCTCTAGGGGATATCTTCATATGGCTGAGAGAGTGGGTTCGTGTGTGTGTGTGTGTGTGTGTGTGTGTGTGTGTGTGTGTGTGTGTGTGTAAGTATGCATGTGAATCCATGTGTGCATTGTGTGTGTGTGTGTGTGTGTGTGTTTGTGCACACGTGCCTGTGCATGTATGTGTTCAGTGGCATAATCCCCAACTACACCATACCGGTCCCTCATGCCTTCTGTGTCCCCACTTCATTCATGCTCTCCTGGTGCAGCAATAGCTTCATATCTAATCTGTTCTTATGCCAGCATCTACCTATACACATCAAGAGCCTCTCACTGCTATCCTCTCTATTAAGTTCAGTGACTTGCCCCAGGCCACACAGCAGGCAAGTAAAAGAACAGGCACCGTATGTTTCACACATCTCACTGTGATGGCACCTGCAGGCTACACTATTCAACAAATCACAATAGCTGTAAGTAAAAGAGAAATAACTGAGCAACAAAAACATGGCAGCATTTGGGATGCACCACATTTGTCTAGTCTTCCCTTTGTCACCTCTCCTTCCTGATATCACAGCTCCAAGAACTCGTTTCCTCCTGAAGGAACTACCATGGGCACAGGTCACACAGATGGACACTGATTATGTCAGCTATTTCCTCATAGTGACAGAAAGCTGACTTGCATCGCCACAGTGACTCTTGCATTGCTGTTCCCTGGGAGAAAGGTCCTGTGAGGAAGTACAGCTCCTTGTACCCCTGGGCCTTGACTCTGAACTCAATCTTGTGGTGGGTGCTTCCTGTGAGATGACTGGCACCAAGGAGGAATGGGAACCCATGACTAGACTGAACCAGTTCCACATACCTCAGCATGATATAAAAGGCTTCCTATAAAAGCCATTTCTGCACAGGGCACAACCTCCCTTATAAGTGACACTATAGGGAGAAGAAACATGGCCCTTCCTTCCTTCCTTCCTTCCTTCCTTCCTTCCTTCCTTCCTTCCTTCCTTCCCTTCCTCCCTTTCTTCCTTTCTTCCTTCCTTCCTACCTATGTACCTACCTACCCACCCACCTACCTACCTAAAGGAAACCTTCTGAAGACAGTGGGCTCTCTTCTTCTGTATGGCCCTGGTAAGAGGTGAGTTAAGGTCTGGGGAGCAGGTACCATGGTAACCAGGAGGTACCAGAACAAAGCTGGCATAAAGGGGAGCCTGTCTTCACCAGATATCAAATAAAGGAAAGGGGTAAGAGTGATCATGCTGCATATGTCAACCTGGCTCAGAGCAGGACGAGAAAGAAAGGGTTTAGGTGTATTTGGTATATTCTAGCAACAGGAAGCTGATGCAGGTTCCTGAGCAGAGGGTGACATGATAAAAACAGTGAACCTGAATGGTAACATCAGTTACCTAGAGTGAAGAGAAGTATGGCCAGAGAGAAGAATCAAGCTGTGGTGAGAGATTTCTGACTCAAAGCTGTTGATAGCCCCAAAGTGTCTGAGCCACTTGTCCAAAATTCATTCCCTCTGCACATGGTCACTTTGAGATATAGGACTGTTACTCTCCCCTGTGTGTAAGTGAGGGAAATGGTGCTTGGGGTAGCTGGGAAGTAATAGCATAGGGCCCCAAACATGAAGAGTCTGCTCAGGGCCAGTGACACTAAAAAGGACACTGTTCTGTGGACCCTAGTGTCCCCTGTGCACATTAATCTGTCAGTGTTCACCCTAAACTAGAGACTGAGACCTTTTGGCAAAGCCATCCTGGGGAAAACCTCTGCAGCTGAGTTCTTGACAACGGCCACAGGATGGCCCTGAAAGGCCTGGTGCCTGCAAACCGCCTGCATTGGGGTGTTCCCTTTTCTTTACTTCACTCTTTTCTTTCTTTCCTAAATGAAGTTCAGAAAACCACTGTGTGAACAAAACTTGGAAACATGCCAAGGCCCTTCCATTTCAGTGCTGGATCAGTCAGTCACCTTGAAACTCAACCCAGTGCTCCCGTGGGAGGGCCACATGGTTGAGGGTGTTTAGTGTGCCACGACCACACTGAATGGCCCTAACCCATGTCCTCTCCACTGGCTGAATGAGACCTTGCCTAGACAGAAGCAGACCTACCTGAGCTGAGCTTCTCATCACCACAGAGCACAGGCAGTGTTTACTGTACCAGAGGGATGCACCTCAGAGCCTACCACTGAGACCAGGTTTAGAGTAGCCTCACCTTGATGGATAGAGGGACCTCGGGCTCTTGGGAAAGATGGCTCCTACAAGCGTGAGCTTGTGTTGTCTCTGGCAACAGAGGACCTTGGAAAATTCCAGAAGCCTTATTCAGGTAAGGGTCCCTGTGTCAGACCCGGCTCTGAGGCTCCCTGACCACTCAAAGATTTTTGTGGCAATAACTGGCATTCTGAAAGCCAAGCAATCTGGACCTTGAGTGGGTTCTGTCACTTTAGGCCTCAGGTTTTCCAACTGTCACCCTTAGAGTTGGTCCAGGCCAATGCTTCTACGTGTGGTCTAGGAAGCTGCAGTAACAGTATCAGCTGGGAGCTCATTAGAAATGCAGATGCCCCAGCCCCACAGAACCTGAATGAGGAACTTTGGTCAGCTGCCATGCCAGTACACGAGGCTCTCTCTAGGTGATGCCAAGCTAGTTAAGTATGGCAGCCCTAGTGCACAGGGTCTCAGACCATGTGCCATATGGGTTCTCAGAGGAAGCTGCCTCTGCTCACCAGCCTGGCCTGTCCAGATAGACAGAGACAGGAACATGTATGTCTATCAGTACAGACATACAGTTGGATGGCTTCTCAAATCGTTCCCACCTCACCTGTTAGTTGTGTGATGGGCAGAGGGGATGGTATACACCTCAAACACAAGCTAAGTGCCCATGACCCTGGGGCCCTTACTATCACTGTGCTATGTGGGATGTGTGCAGAAGACATTAGGCTTCTCCCGCCTCCAAGCCCATACTTTTACCCAACCCCAGTGGGCTTTGGGTACTCCTGGTCTAGTCAGTACCACACTTGAATCCAACTCTTGTATACACTGCTCTGAAAGACAGACAAGGGATCCACATGGGTGATGAGTCTACACACTGACTAGACAGTGTGGTCTACAGGGGGACTCACAGGGAGCCCCTGTCCTATGGTTCAGCCAGAGCTAATGTTAGCTAATACCATGAGCCAACACTGTTTTCTCTGTACAGTAACACAGTTACCTGCCCCCACTGTTCTCTTTAATGTTCTCTAATGGCTGTACTGTCTCCCATATATTCTCTGTACTTATAGTGGATGATTGCTCCTGGCTATCCTGTGCTTAGAGACCCCATGGTTGCCCCTTATGCAGTTATAACCTAAGCAGTTATAACCTGGTTGATCTATGACCCCATCTGACCTCACCATGTGCCACTGTCTCCCTTAAACTCCAGGCCACTCTTGCCTCAAATCCCTTTGCTCTTCCTATCCTTTCTTCCAGGTTCCTTCCTGACAAAATCCACAGGATCTCTTTACCTCTTATAATGGCTATTCCTGGTTGTCAACTTGACTGTATTTGGAATGAACTACAATCCAGAATTGGAAGTCTCACCTGAGATCCAGATCTTGAAACTTGTATCTGGGAGATACAAGTTTCTGACCTGGATCTTGGCATGGAGATCTTGAGGCATAGTGGCTATGAATCCCAGGAGACTAAGACAAGGAGATCTCTGAGTTCAAGGTCAGCCTGGGACAAACCAAGTCCCAGGTCCTTTAATCTGGACCACACCTTCTGCTGGAGACCTACATAAGGACTTTGGAAGAAGGAAGATTTGTTCTTCTTCTGCTTGCATTTACTTGCCAGCACATCTGTTGGATCTACTACTAGCCTTGTGGGGCTGAGCAACTACTAGATTCTTGGACTTCCCATTCACAGCGAACCACTGTTGGGGAGTTGGACTACAGACTATATAGGTCATCATAACAAATTCCTGTACTATATAGACTATCCATAAGTCCTGTGCCTCTAGAGAACCCTGACTAATACATCTCTGCAGGTCTCTGTTTGCTCCAAGGACTCTTCTTAGCAAGAGAAGTGCACCTGAATTGGGGGGGGGGACTCCCTGTCCCACCCTCATCCTTCCCATTCTTTCCCTCACTACATGAACCCCAGGTGGTCTCTGAATATGCACTTGCACTCAGCTACCCATAGTCCTCAGGAGCTGTCTACAATGAGCAACGGTTTTAAATTCTGATTGGGCCACTTACCAGCTGGGTGACTTTAGGCAAGTTACTTTACCTCTCGGTGCCTATATGTCCTCATTTGTAAAACATACCCTCACTTCCTTAAATGAGTACAAACTGCCTGGATGTAGCATGTGTTCAATCAGCTATTATTGTCATCACAATGTGCCATGGGCCAAGGGCTCCTGGGCAGCAGTCCAGTTTGAGCTCTAGCCCACCCCATCCCCACCCAGTGTGACCTTGGGCAAGTCTTTTTCCTTAAATATGTCCTCCAGCTGCAGAGTCTGGGTGTTAGCCAGGAAGGTTCTGAGGCCTTTGTGGATTAGAGCAAGTTCACAAAAGTCTCCAACATTCCTCCAGCTGAAAGGAAGGGCTGGCTAACCCTTCCATTCCCAGACCTTCTCTGGGTAAACTGGTTCACTGTGTGCCTCTCTCCATTTGGGCTAATGCTGTAAGCTGGGTGTATTATAAACAAGGGCAACTGACTACACCCAGTTCTGAAAGCTGCAGGGCTAAATAAAGGTGGCTTCAGATTCAGCATTTGACGAAAGCCTGCTTTCTGGTTCACAGGTGGAGGTGGAGCCTTCTGCCTCAGCCCTTACATGACCAAAGGCACCAGTGCTCTCTGGTAGTTTCTTTTACAAAGCCACTAGTCCACACATCAGAGCTCTGCCCCAACCCCTGCCCACTCCCTGCAGCCTGGCCCCCCAGTACCTTGCTTTGAGATTAGGTTTCTGCACTGAACTTGGGACTAGACACAAGTGGTCTGCTACAGTATCAGCATCACCAATGAACAGAAGGTGGTACATGTCAGGTCACCACAGTCATTGCTGGGCAGCCCTGTGGGATTGCTCACTAGGGGACCTCTCAGGTAGCCTTTAGCCAATTCTAGCACTGGCTCCACAGTTCCCACCAGGAGATCCACCCTCCACAGTTCCCCTAGAAACCTTAGCCCTCAGTCTCAAGCCTTAAAACAGACTTTCTCTTCTCACCCCTCCATTTTCCTGTCCCACATCCAGCCTCCACCACAGCTGGAAAGACCAAGCTGGAGCCACACTGTCATGCTGGCTTTCTTGGGTCCTTGTTTTCTCATGTCCCCACTGATATCTGCTCAGCTTTTCTGAGGCCATACCTGGGTTCTACCTCTCCACCCTGCAGGATGGCCCTGGACAATGCCAGAGTTTACCTTCCTAGAACATTCTCCACTCTTCTGGAAGGCAGCTGGTACCTGCTCGAAAATGTGTCCTCAGAGAGCTTCCTGTAATATTCCTGCCCTCCTGTCACCTGTGTGTCAAGTGCTCTTCAGAGCTAGGCTGTGCCTTTCTTTCCTGGATGTTTCAGGAGGGAAATAGTCTTGTCTGCGCTCATTCCCTACATGACTCTGGGTTTGAAACTGCAGTTGACATACAGAGGCACCTCATTGAACACTTTATAAGGAAAGCACAAAGTATGATAATGGATGAAAGAGCACCTTGATGATGACCACAAACACGGAGATCATCATCTGAGTGCAACAGCCACCTCATGGTATAGAAATAAACTGTTACAGTCCCCATTTTCAGTATGAAGTATGCTTAGCATTCTTCATCACTTACAGACAACAGGAGATGCTAGGCATATCTCTACCCTAGTAGGTGACTGGTGCCTGCTTGACTCAGAATTCTGAGAATTGGAGAGTTATATAGGCAGTCCACTATTATCAGAAAGGGATGCACTTTCAAGCCCAGAGATAGTCATTAGATAAGGCTGTGTCCTAAACCAATGAGATGGAGAAGTTTGGGAAGGGAGCAGGCCTAGGCCTATGGGAGAGGAGGACAAGAATTGCAAGCCGTCGGTGACACCAACTATTTTGGTTTCTCTCTCTATGTTGCATCCCTTTTTGCAGAGTGTTTATTAAAAATAATGCTATGTTTTCACTCATTTTTTAAGTTTTTAATCTTATTTCCAAAAATGGTTGACACATCCAAGGACAAAGGCTGGGATGCTACAATCAGTAGGAATCTAATGTGGGGGAAATGTGCCCAAGAGGAAGAGGTCATCTGAGGGTGGAGGAAAGCAGGAGTGTCTTAGAGCAAATGCTTTATGTTCACAGCATCCTAGCTGCTGGGTAGCACATTAGCCTACCCATACTCTGTTCTCCAAGGAAAGGCATCTCAGCTTCTGATGGGGTTTCTCTTTAATGCTAACTCTATGCTCAATTCTCCAGGTATGTTTCCCTCCATTCCGTTTCAGGGCAGATGTGCAGCAAGGCTCCTACCCTAAGGTGGTAACAGCCTCTCATTGGTGTCCTGCAGAGGAGCCAGTGGACAACGGACACTCACCATTACTGAGCTCTGCCTCTTTAATTTCCTGGGCTGTTTCATGCTGGTTAGCCAGTCACATCTCACTCCTGAAAGAGAGCTATGCTTGGTCCTCAGCTGTCCCACAGGAACAGAGGATGGTTGCAGCTTCTCTAAGGTCCCCATGGATACTTTAACCAGCAGCTCAGCCCTGAGCACCAGGCAGCTACCAAGGGTCCTCCCAGGTGTGGAGAGTAGCATTCCAGGCAGAACTGCTTCTGGATGTAAGTTCACACAGCCAATGCATTTCTGGGAACTGGGACTTGTTTGGGGATTTTTTTTTTTCGACAAGACTATTCCAATTTTGTCCTTAAGTGTGTCTTTAAGCAGCTGCCTGTGCTCATGAATCATTTACCAGGAGAGCAAACTTATCCTCCATTTTTCCATCCTTCCTTGCCCCTTGATGGAAGTGAAAGTAGAAATGTCCTAGCCCCTGCCAGGAGCTTTCAGAGGTGTGAGCTGCTGTGCAGGCTTACTGGAGTCACTGACAGGGTGCATAATGGGGAAACTGAGGCTTACACACCTCTAAGGATGGTCTTCTTCTAGTTAGTAACCTAGCCCACATCTAAGCTAAGTATCCACGCACCAAACGATGATGTGCCCCAAGTGCCAAAGTTGATCCTACAACCTAGGATTACAGTGCCTAGCTTAGATATCTTCACATTCTTGGGATGGAGCCTGGCCCTTAGGTACATAGGTGTTTAGAAGGGAAGCAAGAACTGTTAGAATGGCAGACATAGGCCAAGATAGATAGATAGATAGATAGGGGTCCGTTGTGCTCAACTCATTAGAGACCTAGATAAAACCTTACTCATAAGTGAGCTCTTATCCTGGAAATCCAATTTCAGTTCCATGAAACACAGGGCTTTGGATGCACTTGGCACATTCCTTACTAGGGCCTCTGCACCTGCCTTTGCACCTGCTAGCTGCTCTGCCAGGCTTTTGTGCCTGCCTGCCTTCCTTCCTTCCTTCCTTCCTTCCTTCCTTCCTTCCTTCCTTCCTTCCTTCCTTCCTTTAGCCCATCCATCTATCCATCCATCCATCCATCCATCCATCCATCCATCCATCCATCCATCCATCCATCCAGATTTGAGTCAACTCCACTTCCAGACACTCCATGCCAAAGGGTGCTTCATATTCAAAGCTCTCACTCTGGCAAATCTCCCTTAATAGCACTTGACACCTCCTGAAATTCTGTTCTGTCCAGTAACATATGCATCATCTTCCCTGGCATGCTGACATCCTAGGGGCGGAGGCAGTCAAGTCCTTCTTTGCTGGACCGGCACCATACCCATCTCAGGATGTAAGCTCCGTAAAAACCCCAAAGCTTCAGTATGGAAGTGATCTTTTCATAGACATGAATTGTGATCAAGGAAATCACAGTTGAATATCTGTATACAGACGATCATTACTAGAGATGAAAGTCTGACAAAAATGGTATTTATAGCAGCTTAAAATACCCAACACCTGGAAAAGAGTCACACAGGCGGGAAGAGGCTGGGAAAGCGGGTTCCTTGGCACTTCTGTAACTTGCTTACTTTGCAGTTACTTTAAAAGCAGAGTCTCTAGCTAGGGCTGAATGTCCTGCCACTACTCAAGGATCCCTCCCCCATCCTTAGCCCAAACCAACAGACTGAATACTATGCAGAGAAACCTGTATGAAATATGGGCCCACCACTCTCTAGTGGAGCTTGAGTCATTCCGGAAGGCCCTAACAGGAAGAGACTACCCTGACATTGGTGAACACCACTGCCCAATGTCCAGTATACCCACTCTGACCCTTTGCCAGACAGGAGTTCCATCAGGATCTAAGGTTCAACTGAGATGGAGTCTATCTGAAACTGAAAGTCCTAAGCTACCAACCCTAGAGGAGACTTCCAACAAGTCCCCAATTGTGTATGAAGGACAAGCACTTCACAATGAAGTTCCTCTACCAAATTCATAGGGACCCACCACCCCCCTCACATCTAAACATGCAGGTGGAAAAGTATGCTTATCAAATAGAATGCATCCATGATTTGCTCACTCATTCATTTATTCATCTGTCCCTCCGTCCTTTCACTGCTTTCCATATATCTACACGCCCACTCACTCATGCACACATCTGCCCTTCCACCCATTTATCCAGTTAGTCATCTTTCCATCATGGTCACACAATACCCAAAGCAATCCACTCTAAAGAGTAAGGGGTTATTTGGCTCATTGTTTTGGAGGCTCTGGTCCAAGGATGGGCAGAACCATTGCTTCTGTGCCTGTGAGCACATCATGGTGGAAGCCCAGAGTGGAGTTTCAAAACCTCTTCCTGGGCAGGAAACAAAAAAGAGAAGTGTTATGAGGCCTTTCCTGAGAACACATGGCACAAAGTCTATGCATCACATATTAGGAAATGATGAGAGATCAAAGTCATGTGACACATGTCCGTGTTCCACATATTGGAACTGTTGACAGATCAATGTAACAGTTTTACTTAGCAAACCATTGAGTTTACCGAGGTTAATTACAGGAGCAGGAACAACATAAATGTAGCTACATCACCAAAAGGCCCACCCCAATACAGGTGACAGCTCTTGGAAGCAGCCTCCCTGGAGCTCTCTGTATCACCTCCACAGCTCTCAGATTCTTCTCAAGGCTCAGCAGCAGTTGTTCACAGTGTTCTGGCCTCGGGGAGCAGACCTCATGAATCTTCTGAGTTGTAGTTCTCCAGGACTTGGAAGACTGTTTACTGTTTTAATTTTATGAACCTCCCTAAAGAATGTAATGTTTTAACATGGAAGAAATTGCTATACAAATAGATACCAGGGTTCTACATGCACCTTCAGGGTCACACCTCCAGTGACTGAAGAACCTCTTCCTAGGCCTCACTCCTTAAAGGTTCCACTATATGCACAAATAGCACCACCCCGGGGACCTTCCCTTTAGTGCATGAGCCTATGGTGGCCACCTGTGTTCCCCCACCTTCCAGCTAACAAACACTTTAGACAATGAGCCCCAGGAATTAGAACTTCCCCCAGGAGTCTCATCCGAGAGCAATGTTGCCAGCCTGAAGAGTTTGTCTCCAGGACATGTCTCACAGAGTGTAGACAACTTGTCAGACCATCTTGCAGGATATTAGAGCCCTGATAATGATGGGTCAGTGATGGGTTAGGCCACACCTTGACCAAGGCTTCTTGCCCGTGTACACATCTTGGCCCTCTGTTTAAACATAAACCTCATGTCTGGACCCTGAAGATGGACGTGGGAGGAAGGTGGTCATTAGATCTCTTTGTCCCTTTTCTGGGTATGATCACATTAAAGAAATCCACTTTCCCTCCTTTTCCCTGATATTTGTCTGGCCTATGGAGAATAGGTGGCCCAACCTACCTTTTGGCATTGCCAAGGCCTAAGTTTTATCCCTAACAACCTTGGTAACAGAAGGAAAGGTCAGCACAACCCTGTATCTCTTACTTGCAAAACAAACAAGGTTCCCTGGCTCTTGATCAAGTCTCTTCCATCTTGAATTTGAGTGTCTGGACCCACGGCTGGCAGTTATTAAGGTCACTGGCCCCATCTCACCTGCCAGCTGCAACGTCTTTCTTGACCTAACTACTTTAGAAACAGTATTTTTGAGGTAGATAAACAAGCAGAATGAAAGCTGGGCTTCTGGAGCAGCAAGCAGCACCTTTCTACTTCGGGCCATGCATTTACTAATACCCCACTTATGGGGGCAGTTCCTCCTGAGAGACCAGGTCCTGGCTGCTCATATGCTAAGTGGCCATCACTCCAAGGCTATTCATTCTAGAACACAGAAGGCTCTGCCCTCACTTTATGCTCACACTTTATGCATAAACTCTTCTACCTGTCAGCCAAGTGCAGGTGAGGTTTGGCAGGTGGGACAAGGATAAGTGTTACCATGACCCCTTCTATGACCTCCCACTGTTGACCTGCACATCCCCTCTATGACCACTGATGACACACACACCTTCTATGATCTCCCACTGATGACCGACATGTATCCCCTTAATAACCTCCCACTGATGACTCTCCTTCTCCCTCTATGGGAACTCACTGATGACCCCCACACCCCTCCATGACTTCCTATTGATGCCCTAGACTCCCTTCCATGACCTCCCCCGATGACACACATCTACCCTCTGTAACCTCCCCAATAGCGCACACCCCCTCAGTGATATTCCACTGATGGCACATATTCCCCTCTGTGACCTCCCACTGATGGCACACACCTCTCTCCATTACCTCCTATTGATGGCATATATTCCCCTCCATCACCACTTACTTAAGGCACAAACCCATCTGTGGCCTCCCACTGATCTAGTATACACTGATCTAGTGTCTCCCATGCTTCTGCCAGAGCTTCCTCCCAACAACAACATGCACACTCCCTCCATGACCTCCTAATGATAATACACCCAATCCCTCCATGACAGCCACACCTCTGTTAGGTCCTTTTGCACTATCGTAGTGTACATCCCCCTCCCTTTCCATGACCCACATCCCTCTGTCAGGTCTTCCTCACACTGACAATGCACATACCCTCTTCATGACTCACCTGCCCCATCAGGTCCTTTCTCACTCCTAAGACACATCACAAACCACCATAGCACCATCAGGTTCTCATATGCACACATCCTCTGTCCTTGCCAAACTACTGCCAAACTCTCAGACTACTCATTGCTACTAATCACAGTTGCCACAAAGAAGGGTCAAGATAGAGGTATGTCTCAAAAAACAATCATTAATATCAGGGGCAGAATGAAGGGAATGTGTACAAGAAACTCCAAGGACAAACATCAGTTTATGAACATCACCATAATGGACTAAACAGAGCCTAACCTTCACTCTACACATTACAGCAGTGCAGAGAAACCAAAACTCTTCTCAGACACGAAGCCAATTGTCTGTAATCAGCATCCATTTCTAACTAGCACGCAAGAGGCTCTTCAGGCAGACATGAGCCCTATAAACAAACCACCAGCCTCAGGGAGTCCAAGATCATAAGGTAATTACTGTAACCATTCTTATTGCTAATAGGAACTTGCATTTTAATAGTGTCTTGTGCTACACACAAAGCCACACAGATATGTACAGAGAGCTTGCTGTGTGCTAGCTGCATAGAGATACCCAAGCACAGCTCACTCTTGGGGAGATGAATGAATCTACAACTCTGAAATTCTGTACTGGCCCTAGTCATAGAGAGGTGAGGGAGGGTGACATTCTGATAAGCCCACAGAGGACAGTGAGACATTCTCAGGAACAGAGAACAGAAGGAGCTAAGACAGGGGCAGCAGACTGTATTGAGTGAATGGGAAGCTAGGTTGTGGCTGGAGTGCAGAAGTAATTCCTGGGAACTCAAGAGTAGCACAGCTGGTAAGAGGACACAGAACAGACCACAAGCATCTTTCAAGCCATGTGGACTTCCTCATGAGCCATGGGACAGCACTGAAAGCCTATACGTCCTGCACAGCACCTACTGTGTGCACCTCCTGTGCCTTCTAATCTCAAGAACACTCATCCAGTGTCCTCTCAGCTCTCTACATTCCTTCAGAGTCCCATCTGCAACTTGGTGTCAAAGCTGCTTGTTCAGCTATCCCAGGCCCCATAATGGCTTGTCATTCTTAGTTCTTAGAGAGAAGAAGTTCTAAGAAACAGACACACTAGGCCTCCTGACTGATCCCCCAGAATCCCATGTTCAGATAACCTACCACACTCAGACCATGGTTATCCCTTCTCCTCTGGTGGGTTATACCCTAGGTATCTAAGAACTCTGAAATATAAATCCAAGGTTTTTCTATTTGTTTTTATAAAGTTTCATGTTATTTTATTTGAGACAGGGTCTCTCTGTGCAGCCCTTGTGGCCTCTCAAACTCAGAGAAATCTGCCTGGGTTACCTTCCTAGTGCTGGTGTTAAAAGTGTGTACCACTATACCCAACCTGTTTTAATAAAATTTTAAAGTTTAAAATATTTTATTTAATCCCACAATCTATTTCTTAATGAAAGATACTACAAAGAGGATGAAAACACAAGGATTGGCCGGGGGAAATACTTGCAAGCACATATGTAACAAAGAAGTTGTAATTAAAACATATAAAAATGTCTGAAACACAACTGAGAAATGGACAGAAGACAAGAACAGGCAGTCTGTGAGACACGCCAACAGCAAATAAGCACAGGACATGCTCAGCATCATTAGCCATTCCAGAAAAAAAAAACAAAAAAAAAAAAAAAACAAAAACAAGAATTACACAAGGATGGACTGCTGCATTCTCAATGCAATGGTGCAAATGAAAACTAGCATCACATAAAAAGCAATGAGGATGCAGAGAAACTGGATCAGTCACACAAAACAACTCAGGAAAAAACTGTGTCTGCACCAAACACACTGACTATTCTTTCTTGCCCTTCCTTAAACAGGGCAGAGCAAAAATATGTTTAGCATGTTTGTCATGTTGACATTCTAAATCCTCTAGGCCTATCACAAACACACACACACACACACACACACACACACATACACACGCATGCACAGGCACATATGGGACCTACATTTCTTCCAATTTTGTAGCTAAGTCGTGACCCGAAACCAATTTCCTATACACACCTAAAAATGAATTTACTGAGACATCCAATTCAGACAAGCCCAGGAACATTATACATAGCAAGATGCTAACCTCATTGTGCATACACAATGTGGTTTCATCTAGGTATCATTCTCTTTTTTCTCCATTAATTTATTTATTCACTTTACATCCTGATCACAGCCCCCCTCTCCTCAGAGTCCCCCCCTCATTGCACAGCCCCTCCTCCAAACTCCCCTCTCATCCTGGAGGGGATCCCCCACTGGATACCAACCCACCCTGGCACATTAAGTCATTGCAGGTCTGGGTACATCCTCTCCCTCTGAGGCCAGACAAGGCAGCCCAGTTAGGAGAACAAGATCCACACAGGTAGGCAACAGAGACAGTGAGAACCCTCATTCCAGTTTCTAGGGAACCTGCATGAAGGCCAAGCTGCATATATGTGAAGAGTCCCTAAGTCATGCTGGTGAGGGGAATACTCCTCTATTGCTGAAAGGAGTGCAAACTTTCACAACCGCTCTGGCAACCGATCAGGCTGTTTCTCAGAAAAATGGGAATAGTTCTATCTCAAGACTCAGCTTTACCACTCCCACGCATATAGCCAAAGGATGCTCTACCATATCACAAGGACATATGCTCCACTATGTACATAGCAGCTTTATTCGGAATAGCCAAAAACTGGAAACAACCCAGATGCCCCTCAACCAAAGAACAGATGAAGTGTGGTTAATTTACATAATGGAATACAACTCAGCTATTAAAAATAAGGACATCATAAAATTTGTAGGCAAATGGGACTAGAAAATATCCTGAATGAGGTAACCCATGCCCAAAAGCATATGCATAGTATGTAGGTTCACTTATAAGTGGATATTAGCCATAAAGAACAGGATAACCATGCTATAATCCACAGACCCAAAGAAGTTAAATAACAAGGAAGACCCAAGGAAGGAGGCTTAAATCTTACTCAGAAGGGGAAATAAAATAGTCTGTGGAGGCAGATGGAGAGAGGGGAATGAGTGTGAGAGAGGATGAGGAAGGAACAAGAGGGTCAGGTGTGGGGAGAGCCAGGGATAGAGGGTTGGGGAGAGTAAATGGAAATCAGCAACTGGTGAAGGGCAGATCTCTAGGATGCGCTAGGTTTCATTTTTTTTTTTTTTT
>NC_034591.1:107835223-107857619 GCF_900095145.1 Mus pahari
GGCAGTGCACCGGAGCAAAGATGGCTCGCCTTCCGGTTCCTAGGTTTCATTTTTAAATGACCACATTATAAAAAGAGGGGACAGATCAGCAGTAGCAGGAGAGGGACAAGAAAGAGATAAATGTTCTGTGCTTCTGGAATGTTCTATTCTATGATGACATAGTGGTTATGATAAAGCTGCTCTGCATAGTGTATACACACACACACACTCATGTGAGAGCAAGCAAAGCTGAGGAGACTGGAAGATGGCACCATAGTTCTGTAAGGTGTGACCACTGAGGGAATCAGAGTACAGAGTGCATGGACTCTCTGAATTATTTCTTAATCCACACGAATCTATAATAATTGCCAAGTGAAAGGTTCCTATTTTTAATTTAAGAGGTTTTTACTGCATTCTTTTGTGAGGCAATACAGTTTCAGTTTCTTGTTTGTCTTCTCTTTCATTCTCCTCAATCCTTTCTGTCAGCATCCTCACCCCAGGAACCCAGTTGATGTCTGAGAGCACCTGAGCCACATGGGGAGACCTGGATTAGAGGGTGTTCCAGCCCAGGATCTCAGGCACTGAGAAGGTGCCAACAACAACCATAACAAAATACAGCAAAACATGTGCATGATGAAACGTTCATACTTCCTCAGGCCCCAGCAACCATGGAGTCACCTCCAGCCTTCAAACATTCCAGGTGGTGTCCCTGGAGTTCAGGGGCAAGCAGTCTTGACCTAGAGATTACAGAAGATGACATAGACTTTGGAACCAGTAAGCTTTGGGATCCCTCCCCTCCTAAACCAGAGGTGGAAGCTACCTCAACCCACCTACGTTCTTCCTCTCTCCTTCCCTCCTCTAGCCTTCTCTCTTCCTTCATCACCCTTCCATCATTTCCTTTCTCCCCTCTCTCCACCCACCTCTCTCCTCCCCCTTCCCCTCCCTCTCTCCAGCCAGGCCTCTGACTCTACAGCCTGAACAAGCATGCAGCTGGCTCTGTGTACTTTCTTATCTGCTGCCTCTAGACCCAGCTGCTGGTAAGCAGCCAGAGTGCTAGTGAGCAGCTTACCTACCAAGTCTCCTTGCTTTCTTCTCGGTGATAAGGCTTACTTTTTACCCACTTGGAGAATGTGCCATCTTTTCCATGTCTAACCCTGGCTGTTGAGTGTGTCAACAGCCTGTTCAAGGTTCCTGTCCAGAGGAAAGGAGCAGAGATCTCACCTAGGTGGGAGGATTTCTTACAGCTCTGGAGTCCTAGGGTTAGATTCAAACCCTAACCTTTGAGAGGAAGAGCAAGAAAGCCAGGCTGGGTGGAAAGCTGGAAAGCAACAGCCACGGGGCTTATTCACTGTGTCCTAGCCAGGTTTATCCCATGTTAGGGACAGCAGAAGTCAGGTGGGAATGGCATGGGTCCCCAAATTAGTTTACAACCAAGTAGAATATTCTCCTGTACAGAGACAGGTTGGGAGAGTGGAAGGGCTGTAGATGGGACATTCTCCAGAGGGCAGCTTCCACACAGAGGGCCTGGGTGCCTTAGGATGAATGTGACAAGAACACCAAAGACCACTGCCTCCTGGGAGCCTGGAGATTTGCCTTCCTGTATGGGCACCTTGCAGAAGTCTTGGCATTTCATATGAACACGGTGACCCCTATACAAATGAATCCAGTTTCCATCATAATCATGGAAAATGTGTGTTCCTACACATAAATGAGACTATTTTAAAAGTCAGATTCTTAGATGGTCACAACCATCCTTATGCCCACTCTCTGGGGCAACAGACCAATAATTGAGGACACTGGTAAGTGGTACCCACATGGTCTCTGACTTGACCAGTGTGCTCAGTTTCTGGTACAATGAACTTCTTCCATAGTCTGCCAGCAGCTAACATTTACCATCTACATGGCCCTCTGTCACATCTGCAGATGTGACTCAGGAGCCCAGTTTGAGGGCTGGAGATGCTTGCAGAGTGCTTGCCTAGTATACACAAAACCTTGGGTTTTATCCTCATTACTGCATAAAACTGGGTGAGGTGGTGAATGCCTATAACCTCAGTACTTGGGATGAGACAAGGGGACCAGAAGTTGATGATCATTTTTAGTTACATGGTGAGTTGGAACCTAGCCTAGGATCCATGTGCTGGAGGATGGCCAGCACCCCTATAACCATGCTAGCTGCCACGTTCAATGGCTTCCAGATGCTGTACACCACAGGCTCTGCTGGCCCCACAGCTTCAGAAGATATTAGGTTGAGCCCCATCTAACAATGAGGAAACTGTGGTTCTGAGAGTGCCAGGGTAAGGTAGGCATCAGTATCCTAACCTAGCAGGGATCTGGCTGCCCTCTTTACAGGTAAATACACCAAGGTTCAGAGGGTCCTAGGAAAACAGTCAAGGATGTATAGCCTTGAGTAACACCAATAGGGCCTGATGTTCCAAGCAGGTTCTGAGTGTGATTAAGTTATTTAGTGACTTTATTGTGTCAAGTCTCTATGAAGCTGAGGTAAGAAAATGGCCACTGTCCTATGCTCTCCAGATCAAGACTTTTAGGGATAGCTTATTCATGCCAGGACCCTTCTCCTAACTGAGTCTACTTGGGGCTCTAGAAGTGAAGCAATGCCCTACCTTCCATCTTCATGCCAAGCCCCAGAGAGGGTGAATTCATTACACTTTACCATAAGGTCAACTAGCCATGAGATTGCTGGTAGCAAGTTCCCCCACTCCAGAGTAAAGGGAGCACCAGTCTCAAAGGATCCTAGTGATCTGCCCAAGGTCATAGGTGGGAGTGGAACATGGTGTTCTCAGCCTGGATATGAGGGTTTCTCCCAGTGGCCCAAGGGCAGGGTTTCTAAAGTGTTACTACATATGGTCTGAAATAACAAATGATTTTTACATAGAGTAGAACCTACTAAGAAGTGCAGAATGGAAGCCAAAACCACAGAGGGTTACCAGGCTAACCTTGATTGCCTTCTCTGACTCTGATAATTTCCGGCTCCTCGCCCTAGAGGACCTCTGCAATTTAGTCCTGTGGCCAGCAAGCTCATCTGGACATTCAAAGTTCATTTACTTGCTAGTCTCCCGCTTCTTATGGCCCATTTGTGGGCTCCCCCACCCTGTCCCCAAAGCATAGCCTGCATCCTCGTATGCATAAAACATTTAAACAGCCATTCCACAGCTAGAAATGACTGCTCACTGTTCCCCCTGAGGCAGCTCTACACACGTGGCTCAACACAAGGAATCTGAGTGAAGAGTAATTACAGATGCTCTTTGACTTACAATAGGGTTACATCCCAGTAAACACGACATAAATTGAAAATACCAAGTCAAAGACACACTCAGTCTAGCCCACTTTAAATATGCCTTCAGCCTACTGACCAGTGGTAGCCAAACCATTGACCTAAAGAAATTGTTGATTATTTCATGAAATTTAATAAATAGGGCACTACAGTAAGAATCATCTGTATGGAACACTTCATGCCAGTGTAAATAAGCTACCATGAGTCGGACACACCCAGAGAACACGACAACTAGGGGCCACGTGATAGGGACGTGATTTAGAGCAACAAGTGCATTTCATGAAGTTCAGCCCCTGATGGTGTCAGCATCCTGCAACACTGCAGGTTGCAATATCCTGAGACTAGGACATTCTGACCCTGTAGGGAAATGTTCACATTCTCATGGTGACTTAGTGGTAACTTAAAATTGAAATATAGACAGACTTTGAGTCCTGGTTCTAGGGCCTGCTGGCTGTGCACACTAACTTTTCGAGTGACCTTTGACATAACCTATCTATCTGACATGTGTCTCCATTCCTCAACCATGAGTCCGTCTCAAAGCATTCTGCCACACTGAAATAGGTGAGCCCTAAGCCCAGTGCCTGCCAGGGTTGATGCCCCTGGATGAGGTGGCTTCTCCTGCTAAAGAAAAGCAGAAATCACACTTCCTGGTACTGTGGAAAAATGGAGCAGTGAAGAGTGCACACTGTGACCACAGCTGTGCCTGGGAAAGCTGATGGGTCATTTTTTACCCTCTCCCTTCCAGATTTCCTGTAATGCTTTCTCTGGCTTGGATAATAAAAACACATTTACATAAAAATAGTGTATTCAATCTTCTATGCATTCGACAGCCAAGAATTGCCTGCCTGTGGCACCGAGGACAGAGATCTATCTGAAAAGCAGGGGGCAAAAATAGACAGTGTCAAGAGTGAGATCGGGAGCAGGGGAGATGGCTCAGATGGTGAAGTGCTTGCCGTGCAAGCATGAGTTTGATCCTCAGCACCCACCTTAAAAGAAAATGTCTGTTGTGACAGTGTGTGCTTACAATCTCCATGTTGGGGAGGTGGAGAAAGGAAGATCCCTGGAGCTCACTGGCCAACCAGCCTAGCCTACTTGACAAGTAAGAAACTTTGTCTCAAAATACAAGGTGGATGGATTCTGAGAAATGATAGCTAGGGCTATCCTCACCCCTCTCTCTCTCTCAGACTCACACACACACACACACACAGAGAGAGAGAGAGAGAGAGAGAGAGAGAGAGAGAGAGAGAGAGAGAGAGAGAGAAGCACAGAAGTATAGATAATCCCAGAGCTGAGCAGAGGTGAATAACTAAGCTTAGACATAGAATACAAGGATAAGAAGACAGCCTGGAAGAGGTAATACCTACAAAGATGTATGACAATATCTTCTTTAGGAAATGAGTGGACATGAGGCTAGGGACTCAGAACGTGTACGACTGCCAAATCTCAACTCTGAGGTACATGTTGCATGCTGTATTTCCTCACTTTGGACATGCAAGGGGTCAACCCATGAAACTGCAGATGGTACATAGCCTGTCTCCACACCAGATTCCTGACAAACACCTACAAGGCTATTACACAGGTTTCTCCCTACACAGCTTGTTGAGGTTGTACTAACAAGGCCAGTCACCTGTTATTCACCACATGTCTTCTGCCTGTCACTCTGTCCCAGCTTCCACTCTGCCCACTGCTTTCTTTTCTGACCCTGGACTTTAGGTCATACCACACCATCTGTTTAGGGTTCCACAAGTTTCTTTGCTCAGAGAAGCAATGACACCTAGAGTCCCACCTGCTGCCCTTAGGAACCTAATCATACAAAAGACATAACATCTAACCAAAGTCATTTAAGAGCAACTTTGCTGCTTCTCAGGGTCATGCACCCTCAAAAGGACAACTTCTCTGAAGGTAACTGGGACGAGGCACAGACACAACCACTATGGAATTCCTGGGAGATACATGTACCACTTCTACTCAATGCTACCACCTCAAGCACTACCATGCACCAACACACCACACAGATTATATACACACTACATATGATACACTGACATGTCATATACATATCACACATATCATATACACCACAAAAACATATATATATATATATATATATATATATATATATATATCACAATACATAGCACACATACATGCACATGTACAAACACCATACATACCATACAGATCATACATACATCCTAATCACATACCATATACCACATATATCATTCTGACATATCATACATACTACATATACTGCTGAGGCTACAAAGTGCGTGTTAGAGTTAAGATCTCTGCAAGGAGGGCCTGAGAGATCACTGTATGAAGCTTTGTAAGTTGCAATGGAAAACCCAGGATAAGCTAAGGAAAACTGCAAGCATGAGGTAAAGCTGACACAAGAAAGAGCCTGTGTAAGCTGAAGGATGGAGGGTGTGGCTAGCTAGTCCTTGGGAGCCCAGAGGATTCTTTCATGAGCCTCAGAAGCTGGACATGGAGATGCAGGATTTGATGTTTTCCATTGCTGAATTTCAGTCTTTGATGTTTTCCATTGCTGAATTTCAGTCTTCCAAATATTTCCTTACTATGCTCCCATCCATATTTTTTGGAATGGGACTATTTACTTCGTGCCATTGTATGTTCAGAGTAGACAATTTTTTGTTTGTTTGTTTGTTTGTTTTTGGAGGTTCACAGTCTCAGAAGAGACTTTGAACTTCTAAACAGTGTTGGTACTGCTAAAGACAATGGAACTTTTACAAATGGACTAAATGCATTTTTCATTATGAGACAAAAATTATTTTAGGAGCAAAAGGTAAAATGCGATGGTTTCATATGATGTGTCTGGGTGTCAAGTTGATAAAGGTACTTGTGATCGCTAAAGCACATTGTCAACTTGACTGGATTTAGAATCACCATGGCAACACACCTCTGAGTGTATCTATGAGGCTTTTTCTAGTAAGGCTTAAATAAAAAGAGAAGACCTATTCTGAATATAGGTAGCACCATCCCATGGGGTAGAGTCCCAGGCTGAATAAGAAGAAAAAAGTGAGCTGGGCACTAGTCTTCATGTCTACCTCATGATTGTAGACAAAATATGACCACACCCCTGACACCACAGACAGAGCTATTCTCAGCAGTATACCTCTCCCAGTATATCCTCAAACTGAGTCCAAACCCCCTTCATTCCTTAAATCACTTTAGCCAGCACAACAAGAAATTAACTAATATAGTTAAAGATTATGATTTCTTGGGCTAACAAAAGTCACCGATGGAAAGCTGCTGAGGTAACTATAGAAGGCCATGACATATGCCAGAAATGTCAGTAAGATGGGGAGGAAATCAAGTCAAGAGCTCCTTCCTGGTTTCCAGAGTCCTCATTTTAACACTTCAGTAACAAGAAGCCATGTGGACTTACCTCTGGGGGACAGCCTAAGAGCCACCTCATCACATCTGCATGGTGATCATGAGAGATGAGGCTGACTATTCTTGGGGCTTATTGGTGTGTGTGTGGGGGGGGGATTGTTGATTCTCAATAAAGCTATGTGCTTGCTCAAGGCTTCATGGTTAGCAATCAAAGTGTCTGAAGCTTAAATTTGAACTGTGGAGCTTCCACTTCATCAGTGATTAGTCCTGAGCTCCATGAGTCATTCCTGTCTACTGACTGGAAAAGGATCTGGGAGAGGAGACACTGGGGAGGCTGATGTAATAAGATGCCCCATGCTTGTCACAGCTTTTAGCATCTTGAAGGGAAGCAGCCCTGTGTGTGTGTGTGTGTGTGTGTGTGTGTTCAAGTTTTGTCGACAGGGTAATATTTACCTTCCCAGAATTCCATAAAATCTAAATGGAGTCTAAATATTTAAATATCACAGCAATGCATACCCACTAACTCACGATTTCAACCTCTCTATATCACACATTCATGTTGCTAAGAACTCATTTGTAGTCATAAGTGTTATGACTTTTTGAAGAGCTTTGTTACATCAAAATCCTAGGGGCTGGCGAGATGACTAAGTTGGTAAAGCATATGCAACATGCTGCACAAGTATGAGGAAGACCTGAGTTCAAATTCCCAGAATCCACATAAAAGTTGGGTATGATAGCACACATATGTACCCCCAGCACTGGGAGGGGCAGAGACAAGTACATCCTTGAAGATCAATGGCTAGCTAGTCTATCCAAAATGATGAGGGCCAAGGACAATAATAGACCCTGTCTAAAAAAATAAGATAAAGTGATCAAAGAAGACGCTCAACATTCACTTCTGGCCTCTACAAGCAAGTGTGTACACATTCACACATATACCAGTACACACACACACACACACACACACACACACCCCTTAAATATCTTACTAGTCAAGACAAATGGGGAAGTTGTTGGTGTGATTCTTGTACCAGTCAGGGGCAGAGCAGACAACAGTCCTTTGTTCATTCTAACTTGATCCCTGGCTTGGTGGCCAAAGTTGTCTTATGCCTAGGACTCATAAAAATCAAATCAAATCTAGGCAGTTCAGCAAGGAAGAAGGAAGACACACAGAGACCTGTGGACTGCCATGCCACCCACAGACCTGCCCTCCAGTGCACAGTGGGCTGTAGACATCTGCTTGCCACCATGTCATGCAGCTTAGGTGGAGGGCCTGCCAGCCACCCAGCCAGCCAGCCATGTGGTCAGTGTGCAGCAGGGACGACCACAACGTGTGAATAAGTGGTGATCAGATGGGAGAGAAAGAGAAGTGGAACACATTGAGTATTATGAAGAGAGATGGAACTGGAAACTTGAGGGTAGAGAGGAATAGCCTGTTGTTCACACACACACACACACACACACACACACACACACACAAATTTGCCCCTACACAAACATGTCCACATACAAATAAAAATAAAAATAAATAAAAGCCTCACATTTAAACAATTAGAATTGGAGGTTATAGCACATAAAAGCCACTTGGGCTGACACTTCTGTATCATATCTGTGGAGGTTTGAATAGGAATAGCTCCCATAGGCTCATACAGTTGAATGTTTGGTTATAAGGAGTGGCACTATTAGGAGATATATCTTGGGGGGGGGGTAGGTGTGGCCCTTTTGGGGGAAGTGTGTCACTAAGGGTGGACTTGGGATTGCAGATGTTCAAGTCAAGCCCAATGTTTTCCTTCCTGCTGCTTGCGGATCCAGATGTAGAACTCTCAACTACCTCTCCTGCACCATGTCTGCCTGTACACTGCCATGATGATAATGGACTGAACCTCTGAACTGTATGCCAAACCCAATTAAATGTTTTCCTTTATAAGAGTAAAGGTGGAACTGGGGGGGGGGAGGGGAAGAGAGCTGTGATTGAAATGTAAAGTGAATAAATAAATAAATAAATAAATAAAACAAACAGAAAAAAAAAAAAAAGAGTTGCTGTGGTCATGGTGTCTTCACAGCAATAGAAACCCTAACTAAGATAGTAGTCAAACCATAAAAGCAAAATGGGGACCACCAGGGCTGGAGAGGAGGTTAGGACTCACTGGGAGAAGTTCCAGTTTAGGGAAAGTTCTGAAGATAGGTGGTGGAGAGGGTTACACAACACTGTAAATGTACTTAGAGCTACAAAACTGACAAGTTGGGAAGTTTCATAGCTTAGATAAAAATAAGTCTGTGATGGCCACCTACTGTGACGGGCATAGAGGGACCCATAACAATTGTAAGGACTGTTTATGAGAGCCCTTGATGAGTCATACATTGCTGAGAGCACAATGACCTCCACTGCTCCCACAACCCTAAGGCCTGTACTCTCTTTCTTTGGGGGTCCTTTCTGCCCAGCTGTCTTAGGGGTGAAGGGGACTCTTCCACAGAGTGTATCACTCAGGTTTTCCCTCTCCTGGTTGGACAATTTCAATTGGACAGGAGAGGACACAGTAGGAGGCAATAAAGACAAAGGGGAAACAGGCAGGGAGGAGCTGTGCTCCTCTGCATGTAGCCCCTATTAAAAGTACTCTCTTGTAGCTAGAGCACTCAGGGTGTTCCTTTAACATCAGCCCCTTTCCTGACCCCCATTATTCCTCTTCCCTATTTGTTGCTGGTCCTTGAGGACTGCATCAACCCTGATTAATTTCCTTCTCACACACAGCTCTGTAAAATGTGTCTTTATCAAACTTCCCTTTGAATATGCTTGTTTCCCAGAACCACTGTGGCCCTTCTCTTTGCATACACGAACAAAATACAGTTCAAATAGTGGATACCCCTAGATTCCAAGGATACCTTGGCCTCAAAATGTCCCTATTCCACACTGCCCTAAAAAGAGATGTTTATGGAGCCTCCATGCTTGGTCAACACAGGGTTCAACCCAGGGAATAAGCACAGGATACAAAGGATGGCTCTACCAGGAGCTGGGACGCCACCTCCACAGTAACATCAAAATGAACTTGCCACACAAACTCATCTATACCAACACAATTCATAAAGTTTAAAATTAAGTTATGGAACCTATTTTCTAGCAGAGGATAAATAAGTATCAATCAATAAATGAAAAACAAATGACTATGTGTTAGTCAGCTTTGCACTACTATAACAAAACACCTAAGACTATCAACTTTAAAAGTAGGCTGAGCGATGGCTCAGACCATAAAGTGCTTGACTTGCAAGTATGAGGATATAAGTTCAATCCTCAAAACTTACTTAAAGGATTTAATTGTGTATAAATGTGTCTGCATGTGGGTATGCACATGTGAGTGCAAATGCCTATGGAAACCAAAGACATGGGATCCCCTGGAACCCCTGAATCTGGAGTTGGAGGTGATTGTGGGCTTCCTAACAGGGATACTTCTTAACTCCAGTAGAATAGCAAGATCTTTCTGCCATTGAGTCATCTCTCCATCTTCCCAAAACCTAACTTGGGGGGGGGGAGGGGAGAGAGACAGAGACAGAGACACAGAGAGAAAGACAGAGACAGAGACAGAGACAGACAGACAGACAGACAGACAGACAGAGACAGAATAGTGAGAGAATAGTTGGTAGGTGGTGTTAAACTTTTCGAGTTTAAAGTGGGGCTGGGTAGGCAGAGACAAGGCAGGTACATGGGGCTCTTTGGCTAGTCAGCTTATGCTACTCCATAAGCTCCAGGCCAGTGAGAGACCCTGTTGAAGAAAAAGAAAGGAGGAGTAGGAAGGGGAGCAGGAGGAGGAGGTGACAGCAGGTGGATCTCTGTGAATTTGAAATCAACGTGTTCTATGTGAGCTCCAAGGCCGGCCAGGGCTTTACAGTGAGACAATGTCTTAAATTTTTTAAATTAATAAATCAAAACATGATGAATGGTATTTGATGTTGTTCCCTGACATTGATATGCACACATGTATTTAAAAAAAAAAAAAAAGCCAGCACCAGCTCTATTTGGGCTCACAGTTTTGGAGGCTTCCTTAGACAGTTGCTTGAAACACAACCTGGGTCCTGAAGCCAGTCTGCAGAAGTGTGTGAGTGTTTGTGTGTGTGTGTGTGTGTGTGTGTGTGTGTGTGTGTGTGTGTGTGTACTAAACAAACTTGCTCACATTGTGGCAGCCAGGAAGTAGAAAGTGAAAAGAGGAAGAGGTTGGGGTCCCAACATCCTCTTCAAGTATATGTTCTTCAAGGGAAGCCCCAAGAGGCCTCACTTTCAAGAAAAATTATACCACCTTCCAAAAGCATCTCTCTTCTGCATCTTATATTTACCAAGTACCTACTATGTTCTGGGCCTGAGTCAGGGGTCAGGGATAGAACAGTGGATAACAGGGGCGGGGAAGGGCAATCTGGGCAAGGTTTCAACCCTGGAATCAGCCTTTCTAATCCCATGGCCTGAGTCCAGGTTATGCTAAGCATGGACTGAGCTCAGAGCATCTCCAAATCACCTTCAAAGCAGTTCCAACAAGCCCTACCCATAAGCTCTGCCCATTTGTAAAACCCCTTCCAGTGTGGGTATTGTCCAGTCTGGAAAAGTGAGGAGGTCGGCATTTTCCATCTTCAGGAGGCACAGCAGTAAGTCCTTGCTGGTCAGGAAAGATCACAGTCTAACAAACTCATGTGGAGCTGCAGGGCTTGGGTGTTTCAGCTGGTGCCACTATCACCTGAGTAGGACAGGAAAACCTCAGTAAGCAGTTCCGGCATCAGAGCCATTATAGGGACATGGCAGAGCTAACCATATATTGAAATGAGCAGATGTGTCCACCAGCAACCCTGGAATCGCAAGCCCAAGAACAACTGAGTCATGATTGGTGGCTACCTCAGCACACAATGAACCACAGTTTTCACGAATGTGCAACAGGTTTCATCTTACCCAGGATAAGGTTTAAAGAGGAGGCTCCTCAGCCTGGCCACAGTGAGCAGGAGGAATGGACACTGAACCTCAGTTTCCTGGTATCTACAGAGGAATCATGAAACAGCCTTCTGAAGTTTTATACAAGTTGTACAGGACACCTGGCTATGAAACTCAATTTGTGCTGTGCTGGGTGCTCAGTAGCAGCTTGGTGGGCCAGCTCTCCAGTCTTTTCTAATCTCCCAGATCTACCCTAGTCATAAATTTTCTGCAGAAATTACTCTCCTGCTCATCCTAGCTACTGCCTCTCTCCTCCTCAGGGGACTAGCCCAGCATGCATTTCTGACACTGTCTTGAATAGTAAGCCTTTAGCAGTAAGCAGACATTACTTATCTCAAAATCAGACCCTGCCCAACACCAGGGACCATTCTAAGCTACTTCCAGCTGAATTTCAGTACCACAGACTAGCTTGGTCACTTGTCCCAGTCACAAAATCATAAGCCTGCATATAAACTTTCAGGGACATGTCCCAGTCATGAAAGGGCAGCCATGCAAATTGAAAATGCCATCTGTACAAAATGCTGCCTGAGCTCATTCCTGCCTTGACCTATCCTCTCTCCACCTACCCCTCTACCCACTCATCCACCTATCCCTCCCTCCCTCCCTCATTCATCCATCTAACTATCCAGCTATCCATCCACTCAGCATCCACCTACCCCTTGATCTAACCACTCATACGTGCCCTCTCAATCCATCCTTCCTTTCTTTCATCTATCTGTTCATCCATTCACTCATTCCTCCATCCATTCTCCTCTCTCTCTCTCTCTCTCTCTCTCTCTCTCTCTCTCTCTCTCTCTCTCTCTCTCTCTCTCTCTCTCTCTCCACATATTTTTTCCATCTGTGTACTCATCCATCCACCCCTGCCTTCTTCTACTGTGGTTTGGATGTTGGTTGTCTCCACATATTCGTGTGCTGGAAGCTTGGTCTCTAGTGTGACCATGCTGAAGGAAGGAAATCTGTAGAGTAGAAGCTACAGAGTGGGTATAAATGCCAAACTCAGAAGGTGAGAACACAGTGTCATTCATGCTCTATCACTTCTTAATTTTTTCTTTTAAAAAATGTTCATTTTATGTGTACAGGTGTTTTGCCTGAATGTCTGTGCACCACATCATTGCTATGCAGTATCCAGGAGTCCAGAATAGGATGTCTGATCCCCTGGGACTTGAGTTACTGATGGTTATGAGCTACCATGTAGGTGCTTGGAACCAAATCCTCATCCTCTGGAAGAACAGCCAGTGCTCTTAACCACTGAACCATCTCTTCAGCCACCCACTTTGTGGCTATATCATCATTTGCACATCATTCATGTTTTAAAACACATATAAGTTCTTCATTTTCTTCCTCATCTATTTCAATATTTGAACTAGTTCAAGTCCAGTTCTTCTCCCTTCCCAGATATGCATCTGGGTTTAGTTACAAACCAAATGTGTCTCACTTTTAAGCAGACTTTTCAAGAAAGTTCCCTCTCTTCAAGTCTCTATGAAGTGTGCTAGCTGTTTTTATGCATAAACCATATCTAGGCTGTGGGAGTTGTTCTTGGGGACACCCCACCACCCACAGCCTTGTACACACATCTCCATCATTCTCTGAATCTGTTGGCAGGGGGCAGACCAGCCTGCTCTATCTGCCCTTGGAGGTGGCAGGTATCATTTCTGCCTACATCTTGCCTTGCGTGTGTCTTAAGTGGAGGATTTTATCCAGGAGGCAGGGTTATTTCTCAGTTTCTCCTGGAGCAGATCATTTCAGACCCCTAACAACTTCTCACATCAGGGCACTATTACCCTTGGGGTCACCTGTGCTTTCTTTTGGAGGAAGGGGCCTGCTTTCCCCACCGACCTCAGCCAGCCCAGCTTCACTCACTGCACTGTCCTGCTTTCTGACTGTTCCTTGTCTCCTACCCAGGAGCATATATCCTCTCTGTTGCTTATATATTCTGTCTGTTGCTGTTACTAATTTATGTCTGAACTCCTGAAGAGCGCTGCTTTGACCCGCAGGTTTTTCCTTCAGTTTTTACTCTTTCTATTCATCTCATTCTGATTTTTATTTAAATCTTCTTATTCTGAATTACTCAACTGAAGTTCCTTTTAATTGTCTTAGACTGTGAAACAATTATGAAGGAATGCCTTCTGTTCTTTCAGTTTTTTTTCAAAGTGGTGTTTTCCTTTCTTACAATGATCCATCCCCATCCCCTCCTAGCTAGCATCAGATTAAAAATGTTCCAGAAAAATATCTTTACGGTGAATCATATCATATTGTCAACAATATAACCTATTTTTTACTCATAAAAATAGCAATATTGCATATTTCAAGTTAATATTAAGAACACACTCAGCAAACATTTGTTTATATGCTGTTTAGCTTTTAAAAAAAAAAGTTACCAGATATAATGCTTCCTAAAAATTTCAGCATTCATTTCCTAAAAAGAAGCTGCCCTACATTCAAGATTCTATGTTGGGCTCTTTATTTCTGCTCCTTCCTTCCCTTTAACTTTCTCCCATTCTGACTCGCTTTATTTTCTCCTCCAGCATATTTGCATGGCCTGTTCCATCTCCCACGTGTTAAGGCAGATCTGTGCAGGTGCTCCATGTTCTCTAATAGGGTTGGCATAGCTTCTTTGCTCACCCATCACTGCTGGGACAAGCAACAAGGCTCAACACAAGGCTTAGTCTTGGGAACTAGCACCCAGACCCTCTCCCAGGAATGAAAAGCCAGCAGCAGGAGGCACAATACTCAGGGGGACTATAAACCATTAACATAAGATTCCTGATCAGCCCATTTACAACAGGCTTGAGACCCAAATTCCCAAGTTACACAGAGGTCCAGTACACCAACCTTAAATCTCATGTCATCTTGACATGACATGCATCTGACCCATGAGACATTATGTAGCTTTTGAGCTGGATGGGCATTTTTGCATATCATCATAATAGGTGATGGGGCCAGGCATGGACCACTGACAAAAGTGAGTCATCAACACACCCCAAACTCTGATGGATCTATCCCATGACCCTGAGGTTATGGGTAGGCAAACAGGTAAGCCTTGGTATTTCTGTATCTAATCTGTAATTAGAGAACCCCGCCTAAGTTTTCTAGAGGTAGATGTAGCTGTAGCAGCCCCTGTCATTACAATTTAAGTTACTGTGAAGCCATGTATGCATGACCATTCATCTGATCCTTTCACTTGGCACCCTATATGTATCTCTACAAACCTTACCCAAACCAAGCCCTGATCCCATGCCCCACCCAGTCCAGCCAACCTCAGAGTCTGTTTCTTTCTCTCCTGGGCCACATCCAACCCTATCAGCTAGTTCCAGCACCTTTATCCCTAAGACCCATCATTCATGTTCCTCTTCTCTGCACAGTCATCACCCTGACCCAAGCCTACCCATCTCTATCTGGTCACAAGAATGTCCTCCCTTTTGCCTGCCCTACCCCCAGCTGCCATTTCAACTCTGCTCCAGGATCCATCCCACAGAGCACTTTGATAATGTCACCGCCTACTTCCAACCTGCCTATGGGTTCCCTTCACATTCTGCATAAATTAAACTTCAACACAATCTGGGTCTGTCCCCCATACTTGCTCTGCCCACATCAGCCTCTTGGATGTTCCTCAAGTACTCCTTCCCCAGCACTCACAGTGGCTGCTCCTTATCTGGAACCCCTTCATCTAGCTCCTTCTCAAACTTATCTCTGCCACTCGCTGTGCAAACACTGGCTTTCCCAGCAGTCTCTCTGATCACCATATCTAAGCCACGCTCTCAGGACATCCTTGTGTGGTCTTCATACCTCAGCTGTCTCCTCTCTTGCCTTCTGAGTTGTGGCTTACTCCATCTTGCCCTACTAAGACATAAGGTCCAGAGAGGAGAGTGCTTTCACTACTGTACCACAGAGTGACAGGCATCCGGTACCCAATAAATGCACCATGAATAAATGAATAACCAAATATTTCTACTGAGGATATCTCTCTATGACTTACCAATGAACTCATTTGCCAAACCTTTCAGGGTTAAAGTCTAGACAAATGTTTGTGATAGACAGAAGCATAGTAAAGAGAGGCGGGTACAACTGTATGTAGTAGTATAAAGTGAGTAGATGCCATACACTTACCAAGGACAGGACAGCACTCAATGGGAGACTGAGCAGGGATGGCTGGGAATGGCTTGAAGAGGGACACATCTCTTGTAGACTCTCTGAAATTCCCCATCTGAGGGGATAAACAGTAGTTCTGAGGCCCACAGACACAGTCTAAGATCTGGCCACTGTGCTGCCTCTAACGCAGGTCCTAGAACTCTTTGGGCCCTCAGTGTACGATTTCACCAACACACCTCTGCACATGGTGCCCATTACTACCCATCTGGAAAAACCTTGGTTCAGGACCCACTTGAGGACACTTTCTCTCATGTCTGAGCCTGAACTCAATCACAACTTTCCCCCCAGCCCTCAAATGCAGCTTTTGCTCCACCCCTGGCTCATGATTTCCTGCATGGATCACTTTCAACACTTTCCCAAGTCAGTTCCTGACACCAGCCAGGGAGGGCTACAAGTTCCTGAATTTTCAGAAGCAAGGCAGGTGGTTATACACAGACTCTGATATCATCTTGTTTTATACCTATGAACAGGCAATATCTACCCTCTGAGTCTCACTGTCTTTCCCTTAGGAGGTTCACAGGAACCCCAGGATGAAAAGGCCTCAAGTCACACAGAGCAACAAGACACAGTTCAAGACAAGAACCCAGTTCACATTTGATCAGTGGCTAGGGTGAAGGTAGTTATTATGGAAAAACATTATCCCCGGGCTGTGTTCTCAAGGTAGCCCCAGCAAGAGTATGATTAAAAAGGTGCAGCTCCCAGATTGGAGTGAGAAACACAGAGACCCAACAACATGCAAGCTGCTTGGTGTTTCCAGTGCCATTTGTCCTAAGTTAGATGGCTATTGCTCCTTGATGTGGCCCAGAAGAGTCAACCAGCTTGTGCCCAAGGGCCAAAACTTGTATCTTTAGATCCTGGACTCTGATTCAAGTGGCTCCTGTTGCCTGATCCTAGTTCACACTAGGCACCATGAGGTTAGAAGTGGAAACACAGCTGTACATGTTCAGGTACTTGCTCTTGCGTCCCTCTCTCCCTCCCTCCCTCTCCCTTCCTCCCTTCCTCCTCCCCCCCTCACTCCCTCTCTCTCCTTCTCCCTTCCCCCCTCTCTGTTTCTCTCCCTCTCATTCCCCCTCCCTCTTCTCCCCCTCCTTCTCCCTCTCTCCCTCCCTTCCTCTCCCTTAGTTATCCTCATCCTCCACTTCCCTTTCTCTAGCTAATATGGTTAAATTAGCAGAGATTAAACGTGCCTGTGCTGCAGTTTCCTGTAATGAATTTCTTCCCTTGGGTCCAAAGCGCCAGGCAGTATTTGCTGACCAGCTGCAGATCCTTTGCATGAGGCTTCTGCAGGCATACTACCTCCTCAGTGCAGGCTGGGTTGGGCCTTCCTTTCTGGACAGTTCAGACTGCTGGTTACTAGGAGGTACTACTCCAGCTGACCAGAGGCATCCTGAGGTCCTTCTTGCCTTCCATGACCCTAAGCTCTGGGTCTGCTAGAAGCTCACTGCTGTTCCTGTTCCCCATTAGACATGCCAACCCCTCAAAGATCTCCTGGTATCTGGGATTTGGGACATCTCATGTCCTGGGGCTTTTTAAAGTGCTAGGCCACAACTCACTCCTCCTTTCGGACTGGGTACATGCAGTCCAGAAGCACAGGTCAATATTGGATGCTGCAGCTTTGCTCCAGTTCCCAGAGCTGGATGCAGCCTCAGTCCAGGTCTGCAGCTGCTTCCCTCTTATGGTCCCTGTAGCTATGCCCCTCCCCTCTCCTCTCCGCATTTCCCTCATCAGAATGGAAGGAGACTATTACCCACACTCTCCTTAATATCCTGCAGTCGACACTCATGAGGTGCAGCAATATCACACACATGCTGTGTAGCCTTGAGCAGTCACTTCACCTCCAGAAGCCTCAGCACCATGAAAGACAGGAAAAGCTGCTGAATGAATGAATATCTGCCTTGGAGACCAAAACCCAGGGCTTGAATCCCAACTCCACCCAATGTCACTAGTGGTTTTTGATCCCCAGATATGTTTCCCTGTGAGTAAAATGTAAATTACAACAATATTTCCAGCCGTGAGGACCCAGTGAGATACTGGAAGGTCAGGCACCAGCACATAGTATTTTCAGTTGATGTAAGCTATCCTAATGAAAGCCTTGGATGCCTTCAGGAACCTCTAGTTTGGCCTCTAAGCTAATCTGGCACACATCTATATGTGGGAAGTTGCTTCACCTCACTGAGCCACCATGAGAAAGACGGCCAACCTTGAGTCCCAGGCCTACTCCTAGGCACACAGATACCAAATGCCAGGCCACTAAGCTTCTTGTCTTGTGTGCTATCCTTGGGAGGAGGGGACTCATTAGTATTTCAGGGTCCCCAATAACTAAAGAACTCCAGTTCACCCAGAAAAGCTGTAGCAGAAACAACACAGCATGTAAAGCCTTACAGGTAAGGGCCAGCAGCTCTTCCTGATTTCTCCAGTAACATCTCAGGGTGGATCTCTGGAGAGCCAAGTGAGCATTCAGTATCCTTAGCTAATATGTATTGTATTCACCTTGCTTTGACCCAAATGGGGACATTCCTAGGAAAAGAGGGAGTCAGTAGTTCCCAAAGTCCTGCAAACATATGTTGTCTATGGGAAACATATGTAGAGGGTCTGGCCTACTGGAAAGACCCCAGATACATCTTTCCTGGTAAGAGTCACTCAACAAATACCACTTTCCTAGGTGCTGACGGGTATGATTTGAGGCTGGGCACTGGAAAGAGAAAAGAGAGTCCCCTAGAAAGCGGGGAACATGTATGCTTTACTCCCATACTGTCTGGCACCCAATAGGTACATGCTAAAGCTTACTGAAAGATTCTGTGACCTGTAAGTTCAAGAAGTTCCTGTACAAGGAAGGAAGGAAGGAAGGAAGGAAGGAAGGAAGGAAGGAAGGAAGGAAGGAAGGAAGAAAGAAAGAAAGAAAGAAAGAAAGAAAGAAAGAAAGAAAGAAAGAAAGAAAGGCAGAAGAACAGGATACCCCAACTTAATTACTGTATGCTAGAAGAACAGCCTGGGGAAATAGGGAAATAGGAAGCCTCTGCCTTCGTGGTGGACCTCACTTACCACCTCCAGAGCAGTGAGTAAGGAAGGCCCTTCTGGTAGTAAGCGGTTCATCATGCTGTTCCAGAACCCAGAGGTCCGAGGAAAGTATTCATAACATGTCTGCAGGGATAAGGGAAGCACTATACTCCTGAGGTCCTCACTCCACTCTCCAGGTTCCCTCAGACCCCATCTCTCCTGGCCTGTGCCAGCTCTATGAGGATGTAGACTCAGAATCCAGGGTCTCTCAGGCACCCATCCCCCACTGTTCCTTTTAGGAACAAGTCCCAGCCATCTCCTCTACTTCTAGGAAAGCCACCAGTGCCACAGTAAACCACTCCCCTTAGCTGGCCATGATCCCCCGAAGAACTAATCCCCATACACACACACCATGAATGCCAGATCACTCCCAGGCTTTGCCACCACCCAGATCTACTCAGTAGCTATGCTCAACAAAACTCGGGTACCAGACCTTACATTTGAACATCCCTCCTCCTGTGGATGCCTTTCTCTCATCCTACCTCGTAGTGACTGGTGCAGTCCTTAAAACTCATCTTCTGGAAGCACTCACCGGAAGCCACCATCACACTGCTCTTATACCAAATGCTCACAGCCTACACTATGATCAGAAGTCCCTGACACCCACAGGACCCTGTACTCTCCTGAGTGCCTGCAGGTTTGTGTGTCAAAATAAGCAGTAGCTTTGGAGTCACACAGTATGGAATACAAATGAGGCTCTGCCCTGGTAATGCTGTGCAAACCCAAGGACAGGTTCCTTAACCTCTCCAAGCCCCTTCTGCTTATCTATAAGGCAGAATAACCACATTTTCTAATCAAGTGTGTCACAAATTAAACAAGATGATCGGATTCCCACTTGTGAAACAGTCTGACACAGCAGAGGTCCTAATAAAGCATAGCTACTAAAAACAACAAAGCTGGTGATGAGAACATTCCATATATGCATGATAGAGTTTAATTTTTTTTTATTTATGTATATGGGTGTTTTGTGTGTGTGTATGCACCATGTATGTGCTATACCTGAGAAGGCCAGAAGCGGCATCATTTTCCCTGAAATTGGAGTTGGTTGTGAGCTGTGGTTAGAACCCAGATCCTCTAAAAGAATAGTCAGTGCTCTTAACTGCTGAGCCATCTCTCCAGCCCCACCCCTGGCAAACTTCAATGACAACAAATGAACTTTACAGCATCCCGGACAAACCAGCTCTTGTGAAAAGTTGAAGTTTCCAAGGAAACCAGCAGTGCCCAAGCACTCTAGATAGATCCTGGCAGCTAGTCAGAATGCAGGAGGCAGAGGCAATCAGGAGCTCCATCCCTAGGCCTCTATCTCAGACTGAGGACACAAGAAATCACCCTACAAACCAACTCTCAACTGGAGCCTTTGCACAGGTCAGTGGCAGCCATGAGACCAAAGGGCTCCAGGATGGCAGTGGCTCCCAGCTCCCAGAGCCCTTTGCTGTGACAGACTCCATAGGCCTCTTGGTCCTGTGCCCCTGACCTCAGTTTTAGAGAGTTACCTTCTCGCTTTCTTGATAGTTTTTTGGTTTGGGTTTTTGTTTTTTGTGGAATTTTTAATAGTATTTCTTGAGACACAGAAGGTTTGGACTTTGCACAATCCAACTTGATTTATCTCTTTTCTTAGGTTGCTCATGTTTTTTTGATGTGATATCTAAAAAATTTTTGTCAAGTGTCATGTCATGAAAATCATTCCTGTTTTCATGCAAGTACTTGTATCTTCTTTAGTTATTTTATTTACAGTTACACTTTAAGGTTTTGGGTTACAGTCTAAGCTAAGAATCTAAATTCATTTGTTTCAAGTAGAGAGCCAAGTGTCCAGCAGCATTCGTTGCAGAGACTACGTGACTGTTTCTTTCCCTTCTGCACAGACCCAGGTTCCTATCAAGAGGAACTCAGAAGTGGACAGTCCCTTCTGGACACTCAGTCCTATCGCCCTGCACCACTGCCCGTTCCCTGGGTCAGCACTGTACCATCTCCATCACTGCACATCTTTAGCACCATTGCTTTCTTTGAGCTTTGAAAGCTCTAAGAGTCCTTGCACTTAAAATTCCAAATAGGTCAGCTGATGACTCTCATTCCTAATCAATCTGATCCCACAGTGGGTTTTATCCAGAGTTCCTTTAAACTGAGGGGGGAGGGTGGTGCTCACTACAAAGTCCTCGCTGGCCTGGACCTATGTACAGCAGGCTGTCTTAAACTAACAGAAATCTGCCTCTGCTTCCCCAGATGTGGGACTAAAGGTGTACACCACTACACGGAGTTGCTTGGGGCCATAAAAGATCCTTATAAACCCAAACAAATTCCACCAGGCATCATATTAAACACACCCAGACTACAAGCTGAAGCAGCTAAGGACCTGTGTCTTGATTTATAAGTGGTATGCATCACGCACTGGTGCAGGGATGGTCCAAAGCCCATTTTACCTCTAAATACACAGCCAGCACAGCAGGGCACAGAAGCATGACAGGGAACTTGAGCTGAGGCCCTGAAATTGGAGTTGGGTCCTCCTGATGGGCCCTTGCTTCTCTGGGAACCAGAAAGAAGCCCAAGTCACAGCTTGCATGGCACACATGCAGGAGGCCTCTCACTGCCAGTCCTTGGCTGGAATTCTGCCAGAAGTCTGGAGAGATGGGAAGTTGCCCTTGTAAAACGTGGCCCTACAAGGACAGCAGCTACAGTAGCACCTGTCTACACAGGGCAGATCTGAGAACTCAGGTGAGCTTGTCTATGACTATATACTACTTTCTGGGCTCTCATGAAGCATAGTCACTGGCATCCTGGAGCAATGTTTGTCTCTGCCAGGACTAACAAGAATGAAACTTATTATCTGTAACTAAGCACAGTGATGCAGGTTTTACAAAACGCTGGTTGACTGGGCCATTGCAATCTAGTTGTCCCAAAGCCATGTGGTGTGAATTGGCCTAGGTTTGGCTGAATGACATCTCAGAGCACTGTGGGCCCCCAGTGCCTAGCTAAGGGAAAGCTCTACTTCATGTTTGGGGACTGGCAGAATGACTGAACACCTACTGTTTATAACTGCTGATACTGGCTGTGATCCGGAAAAAGCTGGGGGAGGGGAAATGCAGATGGTGGGAACTTTCACCATCTGGCAAATAAAGAGAAGGTGACTCTTCAATCAGTTGTCACTTCCCCTTGCACCAGCAGGGCAGGATGCATGCCCTCTGTAACAGAAAGTCCTAAAGATAGGGTCCCAAATCACTCAAGAAAGGCACCTTAAGAGAGTGAAGACAAAACCTTTGATCTAGGGAAAGGAAGTTTCCAAAATAAACTACTGGCCAAGATGCAGAACGGCTGCTTTGAGAATCTGCTGGAGGAGTGAGCCAGCAGCCTGATGGAATGAAGAAGGCCACACTGATTAAATTAGTGGCACTCTTTAGCATGAGCAGAATAATCTCCTTTGGCCTGAGCTTCATGTGCATCAAAACAGCAGTATCCACTTTCCAGGTCCAGCTGATGTCCATGAGGTAGCTTTGTGACTACCGCAAAGGTTATCTTCGAACTCCTTCAGAAAAGCAAAGGGTCACAAGGTGTCAAAAGATATTTATTCTCTCTCTCTCTCTCTCTCTCTCTCTCTCTCTCTCTCT